>NW_023396524.1:300000-407500 GCF_011125445.2 Fundulus heteroclitus
GTCTGCCGTGACCTGCTACTTCCACGCTCAACACCAGCTGTGTGCTCGCTGGGCTGTTTCTCCTATAGACACAATATATAGTGTCTATTCACCTCACCAGCCAATCACATACAGGTTTCTTTCCATCCAATCAGAGTAGGGCTTGCAAATACTGCATTGAAATGGATTAAATGAAAATGCTGCAGCTTTTGTCAGAAATTACTAAACATAACGGTGGGATTGAAGAAAAAAAAAACAACCAATAAACACTTTAAATATTTTAGCCTTAAATATTTAGTTTAAAATAATTCCTTGAGTTACTAAGTGAGGTGTGAAAAATCTTTTTCTCTCTTTTCTTTCCAGCTTCTGGGTGATTATGAAAAAGTTTCTTGTGATCATAATCATCATCATTGTCATCATTATTTAAAGAGAACTTTAACACGAGGTAAAACAAAATAACATCTAATAAAATGACTTGGGTAAAGACTCAACAGTTTAAAACAACTACTATAATAATAGTAAGCTGTTTAAATCCTTAAAAACAAACAGAAGTTCTTTAAACTGAACTCTTAAGATAAACAGGCAACCAGTGAAGGGAGGCCAGGATGGGGCAATATGCTTTATTTTGTTTTTCCATTAAAAGGTGTGCAGCAGCATTTGAACCAGCTGCAGAAATCTGAGTGAGGACTGACCGATTCAGAGATAAAGAGAATTACACTAATTCAGCCATGATGAAATGAAGGCTTAGAGTAGTGTTTCCATATTTTTGCCTTGAAAGAATAGATTTTACCATAGCTTTGTTCCTTACCTGATAACAATTACTTAACTGAGGTCCCTTTTTGACTGTCAACTTTAAAATCACCGTCCATTTTAAAATCGAGGGGCTAAACATTCATTGTCAGGGTGTCTAAATCAACAGGATCAGCAGTTCTTTGGGTGTTTCAACTGGTATATTTGACAATTCATGATTTACAAAGACAAAGTGAGTTTTAATGCTCTCCTTGTCATTACCTTTATCTCTTTCTATAGATTCTCTTTCTCATTCAATTTAGGACTTTCCATATGCCTTATCATCTAGATGTATATTGAAAAACCTACAATAAAGTAATGAAATGTTAATTCTGGATATAGTGTAGGAATCCCTAAATATAAAGAAAATTTTAGATTACCTGCCAGAAGCTGGATAAAATCTTTAAAAAAGACATTATTTTCACACCCCATGTAGTAGCTCAAGGAAATATTTTAATCTAAATGTTTTAGGCTAAATATATTAGGCTAAAATGAGTAAACCCTAGTGTTGGATTTTTGGGTAAACTAAATAGAGCAGTCTTAAATGTCATTGTTTCTAAAACAGCATTTTTCTGAGTTACATCTTAAAGGGCAAACATTGAGATTATACCCACTTCTCCAGGGACCACTACCCCACTGCGGACAGCCACAGATCAGCTGCAAGAGGCAGACAACAGGTAACATTGTCAAGTTACTTTTCTGTAACCAACCCAGTCACGTCCGCATTAGCTACCACAAGCAGCATAAACTGCACAGCAGCAGGTGGAGCAAACTCTACCGCCACTAACGTCGGGAAATCAGAGGGTCTTCGAACAACATTTGGATCCAATGCAACACTGCCTGAGGAGGTGCTCTGTTGTCTGAACACAGCCATGTGTGTGCATATATATATATATATATATATATATATATATATATATATATATATATTAGTGCTGTCAAACGATTAAAAATTTTAATCGCGATTAATCACATAATGTTGATAGTTAACTCGAGATTAATCGCAATTAGGGCTTCACTTCCTGTTTGCGGTAAGGCGTATTGTATCACTTCCTGTTTTCACAGCGTGAGCAACGGTTTGTTGCTCCAGATTCTCTCGCTTTTATCTTTAACCTCTTTGCTGTAACATCTGTTTCTAACACATAAGCACTTTTAAAACATTTTCTGTTGCTGCACATCACGCTTGGGAACTCCTCGTATTTCACGGTTTGCTCTCTTGGTGTGGTAGAAGGGCGCTAGCCTAGCTTTAGCCTAGCCTAGCTTTAGCTCCACAATGGCTTCCTCTCCTACTATTACTTCAGCTTCTCCGTCTCTGACTAAGTCTCCCCTTATCTCCTGCTCTCTGTGTCAGATGTTTAGCTATTCCTCTGCCTCCTTTAGTGATAATGGTACTTGTAATAAATGTAGTATTTTTGTAGCTTTGGAGGCGAGGGTGTCAGAATTAGAGTCCCGGCTCCGTGCTATGGAAAGACCAGCTGATAGCCGCCCCTATGCTAGCGCGGAGCCACATAGACCTAGCGTTACTTCACTTAGTGGTCCTCCAGAAGTACCCGAGCAGCCGGGTAAGCAGGCCGGCTGGGTGACAGTTCGTAAGAAGCATAGCTCTAGATTTCAGCCCCCAGTTCACCACCAACCCGTCTGCGTTTCTAACAAATTTTCCCCACTCAGCGACACACCCGCTGAGAAGCCGACCCTGATTATTGGTAGCTCAATAGTCAGAAACGTGGCACTAGAGACACCAGGGATCATAGTTAAATGCCTGCCAGGGGCCAGAACGGGCGACATAGAATCTTACCTAAAACTGCTGGCTAAGGATAAGCGTAAATACAGTAAGATTGTTATTCACGCTGGCGGTAATGACACCCGGTCACGCCGATCGGAGGTCACTAAAGTTGGTGTTGCTTCGGTGTGTGTTTGCTAAAGCAATGTCGGACTCCGTAATTTTCTCTGGTCCCCTGCTTGATCTGACCAGTGATGACATGTTTAGCCGCTTGTCATCATTCAACCGCTGGTTGTCTAGGTGGTGTCCTGAAAACGACGTGGGCTACATTGATAACTGGAGAACTTTCTGGGGAAAACCTGGTCTGATCCGGAGAGACGGCATCCATCCTACTTTGGATGGTGCTGCTCTTCTTTCTAGAAATCTGGCCGGATTTATTAGTTCTCCTAAATGCTGACAACCCAGGGTCCAGACCAGGATCTGTGGGAAGAGGAGGAGGAGTGGCAGCCATCTTTCAGTCTGATTTATTAATTAGTCCCAGGCCAATTAATAACTACAGTTCTTTTGAACATTTAACCCTCAGTTTCACTCATCCAAACTGCAAAGCAATAAAACCTCTTCTGTTTGTTGTTTTGTATCGTCCACCAGGCCCTTATACTCAGTTTTTGGATGAGTTGTCAGATTTCTTATCTGATTTGGTGTTAAAAACTGATAAGGTTATTATAGTGGGTGATTTTAACATCCATGTTGACACAGAATGTGATAACCTTAGTGTAGCCTTTAAAACTATCCTAGATTCAATTGGTTTTGCTCAAAATGTGCATAAACCGATGCACTCTTGGCTCCATACTTTAGACCTTGTGCTGACATATGGCATTGATTGTGAAGAATTAACAGTATTTCCTCACAACCCTGTCCTATCTGATCATTTTTTAATAACATTTGAGTTTAATCTAACGGAGTTCTCCACCCCCAAAAGAGGGTTCCATTTTAGTAGATCTTTATCGGATAATGCTGTATCAAAACTTAAAGAGTCTGTCCCCTTTTTAATATCCTCCGTATTGCAGGAATGCCCTGTAGATGGCAGCAATGTTGTTTCTTCCAATTCACAAATAGATGTCTTTGTAAACGGTATGACTTCGTCATTGCGTTCTGCATTAGACAATGTATCTATTTTTAAGACTAATCTTAAAACTTTCCTTTTTGACAAAGCTTATAGTTAGAGTGGCTCATGTTACCCTGAGCTATCTCTATAGTTGTGCTGTGATAGGCCTAGGCTGCTGGAAGACATCAGGGTCTAATTTTCTCACTCTACTGATTTCTACTGTTCTTCATTCTACCGTTTTTCTTCCCACTGTCGCTTCATGCTTGCTCAGTATGAGGGATTGCAGCAAAGCCATGTACAATGCAGACGACTCTCCCTGTGGCTCTACGGTTCCCCAGGAGTGAATGCTGCTTGTCGGGACTTTGATGCAATCAACTGGTTTCCTTATATAGGACATTTTGACCAATCTGTATAATCTGACCCAATCTGTAAAATATGATTGAACTTGATTTTGTAAAGTGCCTTGAGATGACATGTTTCATGATTTGGCGCTATATAAATAAAATTGAATTGAATTGAATTGAATTAATCGCATATTTTATCCTTTTATTTCTGAAAGTGTAATAGCCTGTTTGGGCATTTTAATGTGCAATTTTGCAATAAATGACACT
This sequence comes from Fundulus heteroclitus, assembly GCF_011125445.2. Lineage (NCBI taxonomy): Eukaryota > Metazoa > Chordata > Actinopteri > Cyprinodontiformes > Fundulidae > Fundulus > Fundulus heteroclitus. Next base: position 304,205 of record NW_023396524.1, read on the forward strand.
AATAAAATCCATGCTTGTACAAAACATATTTTTATGTTATTTTTCAAGCACTTTTCAGAATTGGAATGAAAACATCCTGATGCCAAATGTTAAACTCTGGACTATAATGGCTAAATGACTAATCATGACGCCCTGATGTTTACACCATGTGTAAACAAATGTGTAAATAAATACCTGTTTTCATGCCGATATATATTTTTTTGCCTCTTAAACAAAGCTAGACATGGTATTATGCATAAACATATAAATTAATAAAAATTGTACATTTCAATAAAGTCATAAGTTTTGTTCATTTCTTCACTCTCTCTCTCACACACATCTAATTCTGAGCTTTCACACCAACAACAATACAGGTCATTCCAGTGTTACACTTTGCTTGCAACTGGGCAGGAGCTTAGTACCCTGAATGAGACTGTTTAGCAACTGTTTAGTAACTCCAGGTCCTTCGTTTGGCAACGTGATTCAGCCTTAGTTTGACAAATACAGAGAAAACAAATTAATAAGCATTAAAGTGCGGTTTATGGGTTGGGTTTCTTAGACTTAGACTTTCTTTATTGTCATTTTGTGTGCACAGAGTGCATACAGAACGAAATTTCGTTTTTCATACAGCTCAGAAAGATTGCAGTAACTCTACAGGATACCTTGCAGTGAATTTACAGTACAGGATAAGAAAAATGCCGTGGTAAATCACAGTCAGTTACAGGATAACCTTCAATTAACTTTCGGATAAAGTGCAGCAGTGAGCAGTAGGCAGATTGAAATGTAAAAACCATGTAAACAAATGTAAACAAATGTGCAGTAAGGTGCAGCAGTGATTTAACAGTAGACAGTTGCATTGTAAACAGTTTTGCAGTACGTTTCCGGATAAAGTGCAGCAGCGATATTGAAGGATACAATACAAATGTGCAAATCAGCGAGTCGAGTGTGGTACACAGTCCGTTTTTATACTTCAGCAGTTCAACAGTCTGATGGCAGCAGGGAAAAAGCTTTTGCAGAACCTAGTGGACCTGCAACGGATGCTGCGGAACCTCTTCCCAGAGGGCAGCAGGGAGAACAGTCCATGGTGGGGGTGTGAGGGGTCCCTGATGATGTTACGGGCTCGGGACACAGAGCGCTGAGATGAAATGTCTTTTATGGAGGGAAGAGGAGCCCCGATGATCCATTCTGCTGTCCTCACCACTCTCCTCACGTTCTTCCAGTCAGAGGCACTGCAGCCTCCACACCACACAGAGAGACAGCTGGTCAGAATACTCTCTATGGTGCTTCTGTAGAAGGTCGTGAGGATGGGCGGGGGCAGGCGGGCTCTCCTCATCCTCCGCAGAAAGTACAGTCGCTTCTGTGCCCTCTTCACCAGTGACATGGTGTTCACAGTCCAGCTGAGGTTGTCCGTGATGTGCACCCCTAGGAACTTGGTGCTGCTGACCACCTCCACAGCTGAGTTGTTGATGAGCAGTGGAGCGTGGTGAGGCCGGTTCTTCCTGAAGTCGACAATGATCTCCTTCGTCTTCTCCACGTTCAGGATCAGGCTGTTGTCTCTGCACCAGCCCACCAGCTGCTCCACCTCCTCTCTGTAGTCCTGGTCGTTGTCGTCTCTGATCAGGCCCACCACCGTTGTGTCGTCCGCAAACTTCACGATGTGATTGGTGGTGAACCTGGGGACGCAGTCGTGTGTCATCAGGGTGAACAGCAGGGGGCTCAGGACGCAGCCCTGAGGGGAGCCCGTGCTGAGGGTGATGACATCAGAGGTGTTCTGTTCGACCCGGACCGACTGAGGTCTGTTGGTGAGGAAGTCCAGCAGCCAGTTGCGAAGGGGTATGCTGAAGCCCAGATGCTCCAGTTTTCCCACCAGATGCTGTGGGATGATGGTGTTGAACGCTGAACTGAAGTCCAGGAACAGCATCCGCACGTGCGTGTTCTTCTCCTCCAGGTCGGCCAGGCTCAGGTGAAGAGCAGAGGAGATGGCGTCCTCAGTGGAGCGGTTCCGTCGGTAGGCAAACTGGAACGGGTCGAGTGTTGGGGGGAGACTGGAGACGATGTGTTCCTTTACCAGCCTTTCAAAGCACTTCATCATGATGGGAGTCAGTGCAACGGGCCGGTAGTCGTTGAAACAGGTTACTTGAGGTTTCTTTGGCACCGGAATGATGGAGGCAGACTTGAAGCATGCTGGCACTGTGGCTTGGTCCAGCGAGGTGTTAAAAATGTCTGTGAGGACACCAGCCAGCTGACCTGCACACTCCTTGAGCACCTGCCCAGGTATGTTGTCGGGGCCTGGGGCCTTTCGCGGGTTGACTCTCCTCAGAGTCGACCACACGTCGGCAGTGTCAAGGCAGAGGACCTCCTATTCCTGATGGGGAACAGCTTTCACTGCTGGAGTGCTGTTTAGTGCCTCAAACCTCCCATTTAGTCCATTGAGGAAGTCAGCATCAACTTCACCCACCGGGGGGGAGGGCGTGTTGTATTCAGTGATCGCCCGGATGCCTTTCCACATGCTCCTGGTGTTGCTGGCATCGTGAAAAAGCTCCTGGATTTTCTGGCTGTGGTTCCGCTTAGCAAGCCTGATGGCACGGTTCAGGTTGGCTCTCGCTGTCTTCAGGGCCTCTTTGTCACCAGACTTGAAGGCTGAGTTTCGTGCTTTTAGCGCTTGATGGACCTCCGCAGTAATCCAGGGTCGTTGGTTGGCTCGGGTGATGATGGTCTTGGAGGTGCTGACGTCCTCAATGCATTTGTTGATGTAGGCTGACACAGTCATGGCATACTCATCAATGTTGATCTTGTCCTCATAAGTTGCAGCAGCTTTGAACATGTCCCAGTCAGAGCACTCAAAACAGTCCTGGAGCGCCTCAATTGCTCCCTCAGTCCACACCCTCACCTGCCTCGCTGTTGGTTTTGCTCTGATCAGCAGGGGCCTGTATGCAGGAATTAGCATCACAGAAAGGTGGTCTGAAGAGCCCAGGTGGGGGCGGGGGGCTGCTCTGAATGCTCCTTTTATGTTTGTGTAAACTAGGTCTAGAGTGTTCTCTCCTCGAGTTGCAAAATCCACGTGTTGGTAAAAATGAGGTAGAACAGTTTTCATATTTGCCTGGTTAAAATCCCCAGCAATGATGAAAACACCCTCTGTGTGTGTAGATTGCAGCTCAGAGATAGTCCGATATAGAACACCCATAGAATCTTTAGTATTAGCGCTGGGAGGGACGTAAACCGCTGCGATGATAACAACAGTGAACTCTCTAGGCAGATAAAAAGGTCTGCAGCTAATAATCATAAGCTCAATGTCCGGAGAGCAGAAACTTGTGACTAATCTAGCATTTTTACACCAGGTGTTGATGTAAACGCAGAGTCCGCCCCCTCGGGTCTTACCGCTGAGTTCTGATTGTCTGTCGGCTCGGAAAGTAGCGAGTCCCTCCAGGCTAACGGCGTTGTCTGGGATTGTTGATGAGAACCATGTTTCAGTCAGAATGAGAGCGCAGCAGTCCCTGAACTCCCTCTTTGCAGAGAGCTCGAGTTGTAAATGGTCCATTTTGTTGTCCAGTGAGCGAACGTTGGAAAGCCAGATGGATGGTAGCGGCGGTCTGAATGGGTTAGCCTTTAGCCTCGCTGCTAAGCCTCCTCGGCACCCGCGCTTCTTCGGCCGGCTACACCGCTTCCGCGTCGCTCTCCTCCGGCGTGAGCTGCTCGTCGAGGCCGCCGCTTCACAGGCCTCCGGGGCTGGACTTTTAAGGACGCCACAGTCACGTAGGCAGTCGAGCGTGGTATTTAAAAGTCCAAAAACACAACTTGATCGTAACTCCAACAGGCGCTCGCGATCAAGTACTGATCGGCTGGGTAGATGAGTGGTTTCCAGCGAGTTTGGCGGCATTTTTATGCATTTTCATGCAAAAAGTCCGCGAGTTAGTACAGAGCTGTGTTCGGCCGCTGCTGCCAGGGGCGCCGCCGGAAGTTTGGTTCTGCAATGTTATCAACGTGTAAAAGCTCATCTTCATAACCAATGTCTGATAAAATGGTAATCTGCACCAAGTAATCTACTTTCAGCAGTTATCACCGGTTATTGCACCGTAAACTGCAGAAATTACGTGCAGAGTTGCTCTCTCTGGCTTTACTACCGTCGGCTCCTATGGCGGAGGGATAGTTCAGCTGGATACAAAGTGTGGGCAGTGCAGGCAGGTCTGATAATAACCGCTGTTTCGTCACTTATTTTAGAGCCCAAATAAGCGATTTCACTTTCAGAAACGTGCCCAAAAAAACGCAACCCGTGACTCATGAAATTTAGAAGCGCTTTTAGAAAAAAGAAGCCCAAAGTCGCATGTGTCCGAGGGTAAAAGAAACCCTTCGGGGCGGGTGTGTTTTGCTACAGTTTTCTAGCACTCTTGAAACTACGGAAATCGCCGAGGGTAAAAGAAACACAGTCCGGAGAGCGCGGCGGGGGAAAAAATATTAGGGAACAGTGTGTGTGTTTTAACGCGCACAATTAACAGCGACAAAAAAATTGTCGGCGTTAAAATGGGTTTGCGTTAACGCCGTTAATAACGCATTTAACTGACAGCACATATATATATATATATATATATATATATATATATATATATATATATATATATATATATATATATATATATATAATGTGTGTGTGTGTGTGTGTGTATATGAATGTATGTATGTATGCCATTCCAGTCGGCCCATCTAGTCCCGGGCAGTGGACATCATGCCACAATAATTACCTCATGTGCTTATTGTGCAGAGTCCACTTTAAACAAATCTGGTGCTTTTAAATTATCCATTGACCATTCCTGTATCTCTGCCACTTTTTAGCTTCAGAGCCTTGGCGTCATTCAGGACAGCCTCTCCATCCTCTGCTTCGTTTTCCACATCCACAACATCACCTGGTTCACTTTCATCTCTGCAGCATCAACTTCTTCCTTCACACTTTTAACTAAATGGTTCAGTCCACTCACCTCATCTCTCATTACAATAATCAGTCTCTGCTTTGCCCCCCCCTCACGACCCTTTATCAGAAAAAAAACGTAACTTGCTTTTAAAGATAAACACTTTTTAATCAGAAAAATGTTATGAAAATTTTGCATAAATTTAAACATTGGTGAAGGTAATCTTGGCTGCTGTTTATTTCTGTCTGGTAGATGTTTTTGGATTGGAGTAAAATGAGTCCATAGATCCACACGAGGCTTTTTAAGCTGTTTCTACTACAACTTGCTTCTATAATGTTGCTTCACATCGCACTCCACTCTGTGTAAAAATAAAAAATAACTTAATAAAAGCTCTCTTAGAATCGTCTGTCTCTGGCCTCACCCAATTTGATCCTGTTCTCCAGTCCATGTTTTAGCTGCAGTTTATTTTTTACATTTTTTTGACGTAGTTTCCTTAATAATCTGTAAGCATCTTCTTATGATTACGGGTCCGTTTCCTGTGGCTTCACCACGACCCGTCTCCCCGGTCCAGGAATTTGGTCACAAAGGAAGAAGCAATTATCAGAGACCAAACATTTCTACATTTATTTCATTTTGGAATTCCAAAAAGGGAGACAACACTTACAAACTTTTACCATCACCTTCATGTAGCCTATTACCCCCAAAGCGTCTTCTGCACGGTCCTAAGCTGTTGTCTCATCGTCCAACCCCAAACATGTCCTTTTAACAACACCTCAAGGACTCCCAAAGGGGTTGGATTAACAACCCTGCAGACATTCAATCTCCAGCAGACATATGCTTTCTGACACTTCAGCCATTAGTTGGAAGTAATTGACCTGTCCTGTTTCTAGGAGTTAACTAAGATACCATTGAGAATCAGGAGATAGTTCTGAAAACCGTATAGTATTCTGCAAACCCCCCATAAATAACTCCTGTACTGGTCTGCACCTGGAGTTTTAGTGGAGCTATTAACATAAAAATCATTATATATTTTCCATAGCAATCTAAATCCTTGTGATTTTATCTAACGAGTGTCCTGGTGAGCAGCGGCTCATTAGATGGACGCTGCTGCATGTTGACTGACAGCCGCTCTGACTGCAGCTCTCCCATATGGAAAAAGTATAGACAAATCATACACAATTTGCACATGTTTTATCTGAATCCTGAAAGATTTTTATATGACAGTGAAACCAGCTACAAGATCCTTGGTAAATATGTGTAGCATGAAACATATAAAACCGCGTAACCTGTAAGGGCTATATATGACACTAATTCCACATACAATATCCTTATAAGTGTGGGAGAAAGTTCATTTTTAACATATAATTATAGAAAAAAACAAGGGAAATGATGATTGTTTACTTAAACTTGATTGCTGTGTTGTTTGTGTATGACAGTTAGAGAGAAAAGTATGATGGTGTGTGTGTGTGTGGGGGGGGGGGGGGGTGTGTGGGTGTGTGTGTGTGTGTGTGTGTGTGTGTGTGTGTGTGTGTGTGTGTGTGTGTGTGTGAAGAGAGGTATTGGTCAACCAAGGTGAAAACACAATAATGCAAATATTGTATTGCAACAACCATAAGACATGTTGACACTGTCAACATTCCACTGACATAGCACTGTGAACATCTAACATGCTGTAAAAAATACTTTTTACTTTACAAAATCCCAATTATTATACAGGTCTTATTGACTTGTGATATTCAAAAAAGCAGCTATACACTTGTCTCTTTTTTCACAAGCCTCAACTGACAAGAGGTCATGTCACTTTATTAAAGAAATACAAAATGACATGCACATTTTTCATTACTACATGTTGCATTTAATTACAGTAATGTTGGCTATACATCAGATACATGTGTAGCAACTTATATTAGAATATAATTCAATATCAGCAATAGCAACAGATTAATTGACCATGTTGACAATTATTCATTCCACCATTTGCAGTAGTATGTTTTGGAAGAAGTGCGTTTTCTTTTCATCATTTGTCTTTTGAAATAAATTACTGTATACTGCCCTAGTCTTTGCCATTATCATTCAAACCTGGAAGGTCAAGAACAACGACAGCGGGTAAGAAAAGAACGAAACAGCGGAACGCAAAGAAAAAGGCGCGACTCCAGATCTCGCAAAATTCTACAAGATCTAGCTAAACTTTTGAATTGAGGACTGATGCCAGCCGTCGTCGTCATGTCAGCCAGAGAAACCAAGGATTGCATCGACCAGAAGTAAGTGAATTACCCAGTATTTGAGTGTTTTGGCTTAAAATAGTTGTGCATTCGTGTAGCTATTTTTGTTGAGCTGTAGCTTCCAACATTCCATCGTTTACATGTGTTTTTAACGCTGGAATTTGCTTATGCGAGGCGGTGAGTTGGGTGTGTGGGGGGGAGACGCAGCGACAAGATTTGCGCTGAGCGGGGGGGGAGGGGGACGACGACAAGCAAGGGGGGGGGGGCGTATCCATGTGTTTTTTCCCTGCCATTCACTATATGCACGCGCGAAAGCAACAACAAGAAACCGCGTGTTAACGTAAAATAAACAGCCAAGCATATCGAGTTATTTATTTATTTATTTTTTTGGAATGTTGGCGAGGCGGTAGCATGAGTTTGGCGAGGCGGCCGCCTTGCCAAGATAGCGCTGCGGGAAACGACACCTTTGAGAAGACGGCACCTTTGAGGCTAACAGAACTTTTAGTTAATGCTACCTAATGTCATACAGTGTAGCCTTCTAACTTAATGGTTATGTTAGCTGATAGAACCATAACTGGAAGTGGTGGAGCTGCCATAGACGAAGTTAATGTTACATTACTAAGTAATATTACCTTTTGTAATGGTAATATACGTGTTGCTGTTGTAGTTGAGCTCATATTTTTAAAATAAAAATACAAATAATTTGTGAGGGTGCTCTGGTAGGAAAGCTGAACTCACAGAAAGTTAGCTGCTAGCTGCGAGTTAAGTTATAGCAGGGAGCCGGTAGGCTACAGTGTCGAGATGTATCTTAAAATTAATATCTAAAGTGTCCTTTGGCAGAAGATTGGTGTTTGACTTCCTCACATTTAGGCCTATACCCGGTGTTATGCTGATTGCTAACAATGCAAATATTTACTTTTAATCTTCTAAGAATATGGATAGAAAGTTTGCTGTGGTACAGTGGATTGAAGGGGAAGATTAAGGGAAGTTTAGTGATGTGAAAACTGATGCTATAAGGAGTTATGATGATTCCAAAATGAACCAAGATGGAAATCCAATTTCCCCCTACTCAGCCTTTATTGAGTGGCGCCACGGAAAGAAGCCAAAGGGAGGGTGGCCTCACTATAAAGGAGATGTGCTTTTTGTTAGTGGTAAGTCTGTCCTTAATTGTCCTATTTAACTCATCTTAACACTCACTTCAAAGGCATTGGTTAGCATCTAATCATAAACAATATTTTTTATCTGTATGAACTATAATTGCCATAGACTAAAGAAGTTAGTTGTTTGAAATGAACTATGGTGTTTCACAAACTCTATTCTCTACTTACTCGCTTTGAAAACACCTGTAAATTAAACTCTCTGCTGGAACAGGTGGAAAGACCACAGCTGACCAAAAGGGTGTCGGTGGCCCCCTCAAAATATAGGGACGATTCAGATGATTCCACTGATATTGAGACTGAGCCAAAGAAAGTTAAGGTGACATTCATTTACTTTTATCTTACAGTAGTATATGTAATTATCATATTTTCCAGTGGTAATATTTAAATTGAGCACTGCTGATTTAGTTCTACAGTACATTATGGGTAACCAAGTATTGCTATCAATTCTGTTTATCTTGACAACCATAAGTCAAAGGTGAGGGCGAACCCTGCAGAAGACATATTGACCTGGCAAGCCTCATTCAGTTGACAATCATGACCTGAGAAAGACACTGGTGGAGTTAAAGCAGGAGGTAAAGGACCTTAAAGAAGAGAACACCAAATGGAAGGAAATGGTTCTTCAAGGTATCACTGCTTCTTATGAACTGTAGTTGAGTCATATCCATATTGAGCCATTAGACAACAACTACACAGATACACATTTTGTCTAAATAACTGTAGGAAGTATTGTGACTATACTGTAGGCTAGCTTGTGGAGTGATAACTGTTTCTGTTCTCTTCCTGTCTTGTTCTGCAACTAGATGTGCCACGACTCCTATATGGAATGAAAAAAATAATGGATTCTATTACACCTCCTAAGACTACCACACCAAGGCTGACCTTGCAAGGTTCTCCTCTGTGGACATCCAGTTCCTCTGTGGACATCCAGTTCAGGACCCACCCCTGATAAGTCCCCAAGTTCTAGGCTCTCTACAGCCACATCTGCATCTCCCCCATTCCATCACCAACTGTCTCCCAGCCATCTAATGTAATCTATTTTCAAAGAATAAATAAATACTTAAGATAGAAAATAGATGTATGGGAGACGTCCTTGCAATGAGTATGTCTTCCCCTTTATACAGTATCTTAAAGCAATATTCTGGGAAAGAATCATTCTAGGGTCCATTTGAACTCAGTCTTCATAAACATTCTTTTTAAATTAACTTTGTGTACACTTACAATGTTTTTGATGCTCATATTTTGTGTAGGGATCCTCTTGATACAACTGATTAAGTATCATTCTATATTGAGCCTTGTTAGTGCTTAAATTGCGACTGAATGCATCCTACGATCTGTCCATAGTGTTAATTGCAAAGTGCAATTAACACTCTGCATTCACTGCAATTAACAAGTGCTGTGAATGCTTCCATCCATCAAACTAGAAAATGCTGCTATGTGTTTAAAATCGCTTTTGAACAAAAGTTTTTCCAGGGTCTCCACTGTCCAGCATTGGAACCACGATCAATGCCAAGATTACCGAGCTCAGGTCTAAAAGTAAAACCTCCGCACCTCACAGTTAAACTTCTGCCTTTGGAGCCCATTTAATTAGTGTTGAGGGCATGTTAGTGAGATTGGCATGTTAATTGTAATCTAAAGTAATACAGCTACTGTAGTTTGTATAGCTGTTTGTTTTTCACTTAATAAAAAAGCTGAATGTTTGCATCTGTGAAACATCTAGGCCTATTTTTTCCATATTACAGATCTACAGTATATTGACATATACCACTACATGGCAGGAATTAATAATTGCATGTTAACCATGTCTGCTCCAGCAGTTTAAAAGTTTAAAGAATTGTGTACAGAAGTCAAAAAGAAAAACTGTTTTTTTTTATAGTGACAGTAATTTTAAATTGGTTGACATATAAAAAACATAGACATCATAAATTTCCTTTACAGTAATTACACACTTCAAACAAAAAACATCAATTGTGTTGATTTACATATAAAATGCATATACATTTTGAACTGTAACATATAATTAAAAATTACAAACATTACATGGAACATATAAGAAACATAGAAAAACATCATATATTCCTTTTACATTGAATACACACGTCAAACAAAACCGTATATAATTGGGTTGCTTTACATATAAAAAGCATACACATTTTAAACTGTAACATATAATTAAAAACTACGAACATTACATGGAACATTTAAAGAAAATATAGTTTATCATGCACATTACATATAAATGTCATACACAATGTTCACTTGAGGAGCAAATGAATCAAACACAGAAGAAGAAAATCTGTTTATTTTACATTAAAACACATGAAGTAGAACTGCAGCAAATCTACAAAAGGAAGGTTTAACATGTGAATCTAAAAAGTGTTTAGAAAAATAGGAGCCAACAGAAACAGATAATGTCCAGAGATTGAGAAAAACTGGCCAACATGTCAATGAAATCTGACCCATTAATGAAAGTAAAAAAACAAGAGAGAAAGTCAACATAATAATAATAATAATTGAACTCTATTGATCTCACAATGGAGAAATTCACTTCTGCATCTTAACCCATCCCGTTGGGGAGCAGTGGGCTGCCACTGTGTGACACCTGGGGAGCAGTCGGGGGTTAAGGGTCTTGCTCAGGGACCCAGAGTTGCAGTCAGTGGGAGTTGAACTCAGAACCTCTGGGACCCAAGCTCAATGCTCTAACCACTAGGTCACCACTCCCCCATGCTGATGTTAAGAGTGAAGCTTTGACTGGAAAAAGGCAGAAAAACATGTGGATCCCAGTGTTGTATGGTAACAAAGTAAAAATACTTCACTACTGTACTTAAGTATTTTTTGGTGTACTTTATACTTTTCTCGAGTATACATTTTTTTTATAACTTTTACTTCACTATATTTCCGAACTTAATTGCATACTTTTACTCCGATACATTTTCAATGTTTGGTTTAGTTACTCGTTACAAAAAAAGCCAGGCATGGGCGGGCATTGGGGGGCCGTGCTCACCCGCTGAGCCAACAGTGCCCACCCTGGACTGGATGTGGATTTTTTATATACTTTTTTATAATTTTTTTTACCTCGGAGTGGCCGTCGTTCTATCTTTGATTTGTCAATCATACAATTCAACCAATGAAATCAACGGCGGAAGTCAACATGCTAGCCAATCACAGCTGGAGAGGGGCGGGTCGCTGGTTCAGACAGTCAGCCTTCAGAGAGACACCGTGGCTCGGCTGTGGTCACCGTCGGTGTCGGTAGTTCGGGATGGATATTCGGTCTGATTACCAAACAATTACAAGAAATGACAACGAAGCAAACGAGAGAGAGCTGGAAGCAGCGCTATTAATTTCTGTTTGATACGTCAGCATTGAAATCAAGACTGGAGTAAACATTCATGCTAGAAGGGTTGGCTAGACAGCTAGGAGCACATGGAGCAGAACCAAGCAGGAAAACTGCTTAACTGAAGAAACTTTGGTTACTTCAGGCAGATTGGAACTTTGCTTTGTTCTGATCCTTGTGCTACCTACCTGCTGTTATTACAAAACCTCTGCTAGTATGAATTTTTACTTCAGTGTTCAGCCTGACACCAGCGCTCATGTTTATCAGCCTGTATGCTTATGCTGGACTTTTTGCAGACACAGCGCTACATGTTACCGTATCTCACTGATGGCTTTCAGCCCAAACCAGCATAAAACCTGCCCAACTTAAAAGAAAAAACAAGCCCAAATCAAAAACTCTCTCATGTTAAAAGCACAGAACTATTAAACACATAAGAACATGCCTTTAGCATGTTCTTACTGTGCTGAAGCAAAAAAAAAAAAAAAACTTACAAAAACTTTTGTGCGCTTACAACTCCGCACAAAATGTACAATCAGGTAACCCAATAACACACAAGATCACTTTAACAATCATGATATATCAACCGGAAAAAAATAAAACTTTTATCAATAGCTTCCCAAAACGAGTTGTAAACCTTAATTTAAACTTAATTTATCTTACAGAATATAGCTCAAACATTTCTTTTTTCACAGCCATGAAATATTTTTAAGTTGATCAGTAGAACTTAACCGCTCTTGGGCGTTTACATTGACCAAACACTTGATCAACCATTATTCTTGTTTTATTATAACAATCAATATTATTCATTATAACTATTATTCATTGATGATGTCAGATTTGACTCACTTAAAAAATAAATTGATCAGTAAAATGAACTCCCCCACCCCAACATAATTTTGAAAGTGTAGAGCACTGACTTTACTTGAAGAAGGAAAACTGAAAGTTTACAAAAAGGTTGTATTTTCTGTCTAAACTTGGTCTAAATTTCTTCTGCACTTGGTTGTTTATATTATTTTAAGTGAATTTGACTTTCAAAGTTTACCAAAATCTAAAAAAATTAATTCAAACTGCATTTGTTTTACTATTTACTTTTTATTATATTATATATTGAGTACATCTATTTTTTACAGTAATTTTCATACTTAAGAACAAGACATTTCAGATACTTTAAAACTTTTACTCAAGTAAAAGTCAGTGACTTGGACTTTTACCAAAGTCATATTTTGGAGCGGTACTTATACTTTTACTTGACTCCGAGATTTCAGTACTCTATGCAACACTGGTGGATCCTGGAATAATCTCAGCTTCCATCTTTAAAGGACTGGAAGAGGAAGAAGTTTCCAAGGAATCATTTAGAAGAGTTTCACAAAGAAACAGATTGAATCCATGAATGTGAAAACGTGTTTCTGAGTGAAAGAGACAGACATGAACAGACTGAACTATCTGTTCAACAGGGAGAGGCTTTCTCTGACAGGAGGAGACTCTTTAGACTCAATCAGCACAAAAACACTGAGGAACCAGAACTGGACCAGAACCCAAAGCCAGGAAGCAGAGGTTCAGTGAATGTGGTGTTGAAGGTGTGGAGGTGGATCAGTGAGTCAGAGGAGACTCTGTAGAAGGACAGAATACCAGCAGGACAGTCCACATACACTGCTACTCTGTTGGAAATGGAGGAGGAGGAGATAGATGTTCCTCGGTTATTGTGCCAGACAGAGTAACCACCATCAGAACAGCTCAGCCTCCAGGACTGATCATTCCATCCAAACCAACAGTCTCTACTGTCTCCTTTCCTCCTGATTCTTCTGTAACTCACTGATAAAATAACGTTTCCTCTCCACTTGACCTCCCAGTAACAGCGACCAGTCAGACCAGTTCTACACAGCAACTGAGGAACATCAAATCTGTCTGGATGATCAGGGTATGACTGAAGTTCCTCCAAATATGTCACATTCCTGTTGTCTTCAGACAGTTTGAGTTTTCTGCTCACTGTGTTTGTGTCGATTGTGAGTTGACAGGAATCTGATGGAGAGAACAAAGACAATCCAGCTGCAGTTATTGATCATTTATTGACACTTTGATGATGACTCCTGAATGAGTGATGGACAGTTTGAAGATGGTTGAATGTGAGCTGCTTTGTTGTCATGAATCAAATGAAAAACACACTTACACTTCCTCAGACCTGGTGTCAACCATCGGACTCCAGCAGGCTCCACCCTGAAAGGAGGAGGGGGGTCAGACCATCAGTCTCTTTCAGCAGCAAACATGGACATTACATGTCTCTCAGACACACATTGTCCTACACTGAGAAAGGACCAGTCCAACATTTGGACACGTCCACTTGTTGTAAAAATCCAGAGAGAGAAAGAAAGAAGAGCTGAGATCAGACCGACACCTGGGCTCTGATGATGATGATGATGATGATGATGGAAACATTGCAACCTACAGTGGATGTAGTGAGGACAGTTGGTTATTTCCCGAAATTGTACAGTAATGCTTTTTCATTAAACGGATGCCTTCACCATTAGATTTAGACGACTGTGACGAGATGGGTAGCCTGGCTGGCTCAGAGGCTGGCAGCCTTATGTTTTCGCTGAGGCACGCAGAAATAGAATGTCCCAGGCGAAGGTAGACAAATGTCACCGTGCACTTTCCAAGTGCATTGTTAAGGGTTTGCATTCATTTTCTACAGTAGAGGCCCCTGAATCTCGGTAGGTGAATGTGAGGCTGTTGTCAGATTGCCATGTCAGATTGTCTAAATAAAATATTTTTCTTCACATTAAACAGATACACTCATTCATTCTCATATATTCTCTAGGGAAATGACTAAGGTTCTCAACCCAAAATACAAAGCCCCAAGCAGAGAAAGCCTAACCATCCTCTTGATCCTGCTTGTTATGTTAAAAAGGGAAATATGATCTCTGAGCTGAAAATGGTGTCGAAGGCATCTATCACGGCAGATAGATGGACAAGTTTTAAACAGGATCATTATCTCACAGTTACACTGCACTATGTGAGCAAAGGGAAAGGTCCTAAAAACCAAAACTGTTTACCAAGCTGAGACAGGCTCAGCTGTAGCAGAGGAGATTGATGACATCTTAGAGGAATATGGTATACGAGAGAAGGTTGTGGCAGCAACTGTCAACAATGCAGCCAACATGGATGTAGCCATCAAACAGCTGAACATCCTGAAATTTCCATGCTTTGCCCACACGGTCAATCTGTTTGTCTTTTGATTGCATTTGATTCCATTTTGAGTGAGACCTTCTACAGCTCTGTGTTAAAAGTTATTGATGTGTTTTAAACACAATGTTTACATCACTTATATATATATATATATATATATATATATAGATATATATATATAGATATATATATATAATTATATTATTTATTATTTTACATAATGCTCATTTAAATTCAGGCACTGCCACCACCATCAAAAAAGACAGCCTTGGAAGAACTATTCGTGGAGGATGACAACGAGCTGCGGTCACTTTGTGAATCACAGCCCCGTCTTTCCCTACCTCTGTGTGCAGGCTTCCTCCAACCCATCTGAGAGGGTGTTCTCCACGGCTGGAGACCCCATAAGCCCCGAAAGATCCCATATGCTTCCAGAAAAAGCAGATATGCTGATCTTTCTGCAAAATAACTGTTATTTTTCCCTACTACTATTTGAGTACACACACACACACACACACACACACACACACACACACACACACACACACACACACACACACACACACATTTCTTTTAAGCAAGATCCATGGCTTACTCTAATTAGTTATCATCAAATCATTTGTTATTGAAATTATTGGTTATTAGAGATTAATAAGTAACTGTTACAACAAACTTACATTTTCTTGTATTCTAAACAACTCATCTAGTGTATTTAAGTTTGTTCTTATATTCATTTTACATTTAAACAAAGATAAATGTTAGTCCAGTGATTGCACATTTGCTGTGGACATTCAATTCAATTCAATTTTATTTACATAGTGCCAATTCATGAAACATGTCATCTTGAGGCACTTTAAAAGTCAAAATCAATCATATTATACAGATTGGTCAAAAATTTCCTATATAAGGGAACCAGTTGATTGCATCAAAGTCCCGACAAGCAGCATTCGCTCCTGGAGAAGCGTAGAGCTACAGGGAGAGTCGTCTGCATTGTCCATGGCTTTACAGCAATCCCTCATACTGAGCAAGCATGAAGTGACAGTGGGAAGAAAAACTCCCATTAACGGGAAGGAAAACCTCCGGCAGAACCGGGCTCAGTATGAACGGTCATCTGCCTCGACCGACTAGGGGTTACAGAAGACAGAGCAGAGACACAACAAGACAGACAAAAAAGCACAGAAGCAGACATTGATTCAGTAATCTGTTCTACATTAGATCGTAATAGCGGGTGATCTGTCTTCTCTGGATGATGTCACAGCTAACAGAATGCCAGACCAGGTGTACCTACTATGAAGAAAAAAAAGAGAGAGCAAAAAGTTAAAAGCTGAAATGACGACAGTCATTTCAATGTAATACAATGCAAAACTAGAGAACAGTAGACTGGAGAACAGTAGAAGTCAGTAGAGTGAGAAAAATTGGCCCTGATGTCCTCCAGTAGCCTAAGCCTGTAGCAGCATAACTATAGAGTTAGCTCAGGGTAACATGAGCCACTCTAACTATAAGCTTTGTCAAAAAGGAAAGTTTTAAGATTAGTCTTAAAAGTAGACAGGGTGTCTGCCTCACGGACCAAAACTGGGAGTTGGTTCCACAGGAGAGGAGCCTGATAGCTAAAGGATCTGCCTCCCATTCTACCTTTAGAGACTCTAGGAACCACCAGCAGACCTGCGGTCTGAGAGCGAAGTGCTCTGTTAGGAACATATGGGGTAATCAGAGCTCTGATATATGATGGAGCTTGATTATTAAGGGCTTTATACGTTAGAAGAAGAATTTTAAATTCTATTCTTGATTTAACAGGAAGCCAAAGAAGGGAGGCTAAAATCGGAGAAATATGATCCCTCTTGTTTATTTTCATCAGAACTCTTGCTGCAGCTTTTTGGATCAGCAAAAGACTTTGAACTGCATTTTGTGGACTTCCTGATAGTAAAGAATTACAATAGTCCAGCCTTGAAGTAACAAATGCATGGACTAGTTTTTCAGCATCACCCCTGGACAGAATGTGTCTAATTCTGGTGATATTCCTGAGGTGAAAAAAGGAAGGTCTGGAAACCTGTTTAATATGGAATTTAAATTACATGTCTTGGTCGAAAGACATGTCATACTTTATTACCAGAAGCCAAGTTAATGCCATCCAGATTAAGTGATTGATTAAGAAGTTTATTTTATGAGGACTCTGGTCCAAAGATTACAACTTCTGTCTTGTCAGAATTTAAGTGCAGGAAATTTAAAGTCATCCAGCTTTTGATGTCATCAAGACATGACTGCAGTCGAAGTAACTGATTGGATTCATCAGGATTTATGGATAAATATAGCTGAGTGTCATCAGCATAACAGTGGAAATTAATCCCATGCTGTCTGATAATTTTGCCAATCGGAAGCATATACACTCACCGGCCACTTTATTAGGTACCCCATGCTAGTAACGGGTTGGACCCCCTTTTGCCTTCAGAACTGCCTCAATTCTTCGTGGCATAGATTTAACAAGGTGCTGGAAGCATTCCTCAGGGAGTTTGGTCCATATTGACATGATGGCATCACACAGTTGCCGCAGATTTGTCGGCTGCACATCCATGATGCGAATCTCCCGTTCCACCACATCCCAAAGATGCTCTATTGGATTGAGATCTGGTGACTGTGGAGGCCATTTGAGTACAGCGAACTCATTGTCATGTTCAAGAAAGCAGTCTGAGATTATTCCAGCTTTATGACATGGCGCATTATCCTGCTGAAAGTAGCCATCAGAAGTTGGGTACATTGTGGTCATAAAGAGATGGACATGGTCAGCAACAATACTCAGGTAGGCTGTGGTGTTGCAACGATGCTCAATTGGTACCAAGGGGCCCAAAGAGTGCCAAGAAAATATTCCCCACACCATGACACCACCACCACCAGCCTGAACCGTTGATACAAGGCAGGATGGATCCATGCTTTCATGTTGTAGACGCCAAATTCTGACCCTACCATCCGACTGTCGCAGCAGAAATCGAGACTCATCAGACCAGGCAACGTTTTTCCAACCTTCTATTGTCCAATTTCGATGAGCTTGTGCAAATTGTAGCCTCAGTTTCCTGTTCTTAGCTGAAAGGAGTGGCACCCGATGTGGTCTTCTGCTGCTGTAGCCCATCTGCCTCAAAGTTCGACGTACTGTGCGTTCAGAGATGCTCTTCTGCCCACCTTGGTTGTAACGGGTGGTTATTTGAGTCACTGTTGCCCTTCTATCAGCTCGAACCAGTCTGGCCATTCTCCTCTGACCTCTGGCATCAACAAGGCATTTCCGCCCACAGAACTGCCGCTCACTGGATGTTTTTTCTTTTTCGGACCATTCACTGTAAACCCTAGAGATGGTTGTGCGTGAAAATCCCAGTAGATTAGCAGTTTCTGAAATACTCAGACCAGCCCTTCTGGCACCAACAATCATGCCACGTTCAAAGTCACTCAAATCACCTTTCTTCCCCATACTGATGCTCGGTTTGAACTGCAGGAGATTCTCTTGATCATGTCTACATGCCTAAATGCACTGAGTTGCCGCCATGTGATTGGCTGCTTAGAAATTAAGTGTTAACGAGCAGTTGGACAGGTGTACCTAATAAAGTAGCCGGTGAGTGTATATATAGTAAAGAGAATTGGTCCAAGGACTGAACCCCGTGGTACTCCACAGGTAACCCTAGAGTTTGAAGAAGATTTATTATTAACATGAACAAACTGGAATCTGTCCAACAGATAAGATTTAAACCAGCCTAATCCTTTCCCCTTAATCCCTACAGTATGCTCAAGTCTTTGTAGGAGAATATTGTGATCAACTGTGTCAAATGCAGCACTAAGATCTAACAGGACAAATATAGACGCAAGTCCATTATCTGAGGCCATGATAATATCATTGGTGACCTTCACCAGAGCTGTTTCAGTGCTATGATGAGCTCTGAAGCCTGACTGAAACTCTTCAAGTAGGTCATTACTTTGTAAATGTTCATATAGTTGAACTACTTTCTCAGGAATTTTAGATTAGAAAAGAAGATTAGATATAGGTCTGTAATTTACTAAGTCATCTTGATCAAGAGATGGTTTCTTAAGTAAAGGTTTAATAACAGCTACTTTAAAAGCCTGTGGAACATATCCATTTAATAAGGATAGATTAATCATGTCTAAAATAGGACCACTGATCAAAGGGAATATCTCCTTAAACAACTTAGTTGGGATCGGGTCTATCATACAGGTAGAAGGTTTAGATGAAGCTAAAATTTTAGATAGCTCAGGAAGCTCTATTGCTTCTAAACAGTTCAAACACCGATCAGGTTCTAAAGATTCCTCCAGCACTGCCTCACTTACTGAGGACATCTTGACCTTGTTGAGTTTGTAAGATCGTGTGATAGTTAAGTAAACAAAGTTGATACACATCATCAAACTGTTTGTTCTCCTTTTTTCCCCAAATTGGAATCGATAAGAGAATCGATAAGGAATCAAATCGTTTCACAGAATTCATAAGAGAATCGATAAGGAATCAAATTGTTTCACAGAATTGATAAGGGAATCAGAATTGTGAAAATCTTATCAATTCCCAACCCTATCTATACCTTTAGTTCTCCATACCTGAGAGCTTCCAGTCTCCAGTGTGGATCCTTCAGTCCAGCCAACAGCAGCTTCACTCCTGAGTCTCCTGGATGATTGTAACTCAGGTCCAACTCTTTCAGATGAGAGGGGTTGGAGCTCAGAGCTGAGGCCAGAGAAGCACCGCCTTCCTCTGAGACCAGACAGCCTGACAAGCTGCAGACACACAATTTAGCACATGATGTTAACATGAGAAAGTAGTTTTCAATAAAGTTCTGCTCAGCTGGTTTTAACAAATATAAAATAGAAATCAAACTGTATTTCTGTAGGTAATAAAAAGTAACATCTCGCACATTTAAACAGACGAATCCCGACTTGAGCTCCACTGGGATGGAAACTCTGCAAACTGACAAACTCTGCAGAAGGTTCTGGCTTTAAGCAAACTTCAAACTGGACCTAAAATACCAAACATAAACTTGAGGTCCCAGTAGAGTGATTGTTCTGGTGTTTATATAGCCTTAATCTTATTGATGGGGTCAAGAATTAAATCTGAGATAAAGAAAAAGCAGTGGTTTGGATCAGTGGCATTTGCAGCATATAGTGAGCACATACAGCGGTTGGACAATGAAACTGAAACACCTCTCATTTTAGTGTGGGAGGTTTCATGGCTAAACTGGACCAGCCTGGTGGCCAATCTTCATTAATTGCACATTGAACCAATAAGAGCCGAGTGTGAAGGTCCAATTAGCCAGGTAAGAGCACAGTTTTGTTCAAACGTCGGTTTCAATGGTGCAAGGAGCACAATTCTTGGGCTGTGGACAATGTAAAACATGTATTGTTCTCTGATGAGTCCACCTTTACTGTTTTCCCCACATCCGGGAGAGTTACGGTGTGGAGAAGCCCCAAAGAAGCGTACCACCGAGGCTGTTGCATGCCCAGAGTGAAGCATGGGGGTGGATCAGTGATGGTTTGGGCGGCCATATCATGGCATTCCCTTGGCCCCATACTTGTGCTAAATGGGCGCGTCACTGCCAAGGACTACCGAACCATTCTGGAGGACCATGTGCATCCAATGGTTCAAACATTGTATCCTGAAGGAGGTGCCGTGTATCAGGGTGACAATGCACCAATACACACAGCAAGACTTGTGAAAGATTTGTCTCGAACAACACCCCATATTTCGGCAACCGTAAGGGCTACAGTGTAATTTTTACTGTGTTTCATCCAAGCGGATAGGGGATCAAAATTATCAGTTTTTGTAGAAAATATTTTAATAAAGGAACAAAAAAACAATTTAAAGGGGATTTTTTACATAAATCAACCAAACAGCCTAAACAGGGTCCTGAACAATTGACTATTACTGAAAGAGTATAAGACATATCAAAATAATTATATTACCATCAGTATAAGCAGGCTTTGGAGAACAACAGTGGTTATTTTCATGTATGTAAAAAAAAAAATCGGTGTAGGTGTGGCGACTATGTAAAAAAAAGTGGATAATTTGGAAGGATGCAGGTGTGAAGCTGTTTCAGTGCTTTGCAGATTTAGTACTCTGAAACAAATTGTCCTTGCAGCAGAACCGTAAAAGTTATTCACAAAATGTATTTTTTGTGAGTGCCAGAAGGGTCTGAACATCATGTTTGAAAGTCGTATGCCTGTACGGTTTTGGAGAAGCACGATGAGAAAACATGTCATTTGGGACATTCAGGTATGATTTTTGAATAGAATTTAAAATTCTTCTAATGTATAAAGCCCTTAATAATCAAGCTCCATTATATATCAGAGCTCTGATTACCCCGTATGTTCCTAACAGAGTACCTTGCTGTTAGGAAGGTACTCAGTTTTTTCCTTCCCGCTAATGTTTTTTTTTTCTTTCCACTGTTGCTTCATGCTTACTCAGTATAACGGATTGCTGCAAAGCCATGGACAACGCAGACGACCCTCCCTGTAGCTCTATGCTTCTCAAGGAGTGAATGCTGCTTGTCGGGACTTTGAAGCAATCAACTGGTTCCCTTAGCAACAAAAAAAGAGGGGAGTGGTGGCCTAGTGGTTAGAGCACAGAGCTTCAGTCCCAGAGGTTCTTTTTTTTCCCTCCAGTGTCCTGTCTAGCAATGTTGCAATAAGAATTGATGTCTTAATGCCAAATAGAGCTCGACAGATTTTGCTCTCACAAGTGGAGCAAACAGCTTTCGCCATAGTTCTCTGCTTGATTTGTGCATGTAAATAGCTTTATTGGGATTCCTGCAGGGAGAATTTCTAATTATATGGACACTACAATGGGAAAGTAGGAGAGTAAAGGAAGAACAAGAAGAGAAAAAAAAGAAAGAGGAGGTGAAAGAAAGAAGAGATAAAAGGGAGAGAATGATAAAACGTCCTCTGTCTGCTCCATCACCTGGATAGAGACGCAAAAAGAACAGCACAACCAACAGACATAAAGCAACAGATATAATGGAGTAACACCTTGATGCCATCGCTAAATCATATGTATTATTATTTAAGCTGACATGTGTAATGTGATACCTGAAAAAAGAAAGTGAAAGAAAATAAATAAATTATAAGCTTTCTGAATATAAGTGAACATTTAATACCTGGAACCCAGCACCTGTGGGAGTTTGTGAGAGTGCACTAGTTTAGGTGAAAATTATCCAGAAGGAAATAGCTCGATAGTGGTTGTGGAGAACCAAAGACCCGCCTTCCCCGAGCACAGAGGCAGGGGTCAGGGCACCCATAACCCAGGACTCCCAAAGGTTCTGAGTTCAACTCCCACAAGCTGGCATTCTGGGTTCCTGAGCAAGACCCTTAACCCCCAATTGCTCCCCAGATGCCGCACAGTGGCAGTCCACTGCTCCCCAAGGGGATGGGTTAGGTGCAGAAGTGAATTTCTCCATTGTGAGATCAATAAAGTTCAATTATTATTATTATTATTATTATTATTATTATTATTATATGGGAAATGTTTGACCAATCTGTATAATATGATTGATTTTGACTTTGTAAAGTGCCTCGAGATGACATGTTTCATGAATTGGCGATATAGCGAATTGAATTGAAGAAAGCTCCATAGAACATGAATGGAGAGCATTTTGACATTTTGGCGATCTGGGGCAATTTGGGAAAAATTTATAAATCTCACACCTTTGAGGGTTATATTTTCTGAATCCAGACAAAAATACCTACGTTGTGGTATATAATTTGTCTATGTAGACTACAAATTGAGCAAGTAGGCTGGAGTTGTTTGGAGTTTTGAAATCTTTGAAAAAGTTGGAGTGCGTCACTAATTTTGGTGGATGTCTCTACCAGACTCGATTTATTCTGATGGGATTTTTGGGCATGATTTTTTGCTAATTACATTCCCATGGTAACTCAAAATGCCGTGTAATACAAACGGCACACTTCACAGGATGGTTGTGGGTGTAGACCCTACGGTTCGGGCCGTAATAACGGTGACGAAAGAAAAATTCATGAAGATACACGTTTAGAGGTGTAGAACAATAAGTGCCTGCTATGCATTTGCATGGGAGGCAGTGCATTGTGAAGCATTGCCTCCTCATTGCAAATGCCTACGGCAGGTCCCAATAAGAATGTTTATTATTATCATTGTACAGCATGTTCCACACATGTACATCGGAATTAAAGCCAGTACCAACCAGTACACTAATATCAAAATGTCAGATAATCTGAGATAAGATAAAATAGGCTTTATTAATCTCACAATGGAGAAATTCACTTGCCACATCGGTTCATACAAGAAGGTGCAGAGTAGGAAAGGTGCGTTCAGTTATATACAGTGAATCTTCATATATACAATAGATCAAAAAGGATACAAAAAAATACAAAAAGAAATAGGAATGGGCATATGATTATTTACATACATAGTGATCTCTCTCTCTCTCTCTCTCTCTCTCTATCTATCTATATATATATAAAATATATATATATATAAACATATATACATACTTACATACATTTGTACATACATACATACATGTGTACTGACATGTTTAGGTGGTGATAGCAGCAGAAGTCATTACTTCAGGATTATTGCACGGGTTGTGGCCCAGTGTATTAATTAGATTATTGCACATTAGTCATTGCACATTAGTTATTACAGTTATGTTTACAGTTATAGTGCAGCATTGTATAATCTGATAGCAGCAGGGATGAATGACCTGCGGTAACTCTCCTTTTTACAGACAGGATGTCTAAGTCTGTCACTAAAGGAGCTGCTCAGCTCCTCTACAGTCTGATGCAGGGGGTGGAAGGTGTTTTCCATGATGGATGTGAGCTTGGACAACACCCTCCTCTCAGCCAATTCCTCCACAGAGTCCAGGGTGCTGCCCAGGACAGAAGTGGCCTTCCTCACCAGCTTATTCAGCCTCTTTCTGTCCCGCTCTGTGCTGCCAGGGGCCCAGCAGACGACAGCGTAGAGAAGAGCTGAGGCCACCACAGAGTCATAGAAGGTCTTAAGCAGGGGCCTGCTCACACCAAAGGACCTCAGCCTCCTCAGGAGGTGGAGGCGGCTCTGGCCCTTCTTGTATAGAGCGTCGGTGTTATGAGTCCAGTCCAGTTTATTGTTGACATGAACACCCAGGTATTTGAAACTCTACAGTTTCTATGTCCTACCCCTGGATGTTCACAGGTGAGTGAGGTGGGGGTCTTCTCCTGAAGTCGATCACCATCTCCTTTGTCTTATTGGTGTTTAAGCACGGATGGTTTTTCTCACACCAGTCCACAAAGTCCATGATGACCGAGCGGTACTCCAGCTCGTTCCCCTCAGACACACAGCCCACAATGGCCCAGTCATCAGAGAACTTCTGAAGGTGGCAGCTGTCCGTGTTGTAAGTAAAGTCCGAGGTGTAGAGGGTGAAAAGAAACGGAGACAGAACGGTGCCCTGGGGGGCCCCGGTGCTGCAGAGTGCCACCTCTGACTGACAGCCGTGCAGCTGCACATACTGAGGGCGGTTAGTGAGGTAGTCAATGGTCCAGTCAGCTAGATGTTTGTCCACCCCAGCGTCCTCCAGCTTCCCCCTCAGCAGCACCGGACTGATGGTGTTGAAAGCGCTGGAGAAGTCAAAGACCATGACTCTCACAGCGCTCCCGGTGGTCTCCAGGTGGGTGAGCGCCCGCTGCAGCAGGTAGATGATGGCATCCTCTACTCCGATGTTGGGCTGGTAGGCAAACTGCAGTGGGTCCAGGGTGGGGCTGACCACAGTGCGCAGGTGAGCTAGGATGAGCCACTCCATGGTCTTCATCAGATGGGAGGTCAGGGTGACTGTCTGAAGTGGGCCGGTTCCCTGGCGTGTGGTGTTTTGGGAACGGGTACCACACAGGAGGTCTTCCACAGGGTGGGCACCACCCCCAGGCTGAGGCTCAGGTTGTAGATGTAGCTGAGGACCTCACAGAGCTCATCTGCACAGGTCCTCAGCAGCCTGGGGGGGGGGATGCCGTCCGGTCCAGAGGCTTTCCTCTGTTTCAGCCTCGTCAGCTGACCTCTCACCTACATTGGTGTGATTGTGAGGGGGGACAGAGGTAAGACCGAAGGTGTGGATGGGTCGGTCGTTGATAAGAGTGGCGGTGGGGGGGATGGTAGATCTCTGGAGGGCTGGTGGTTGGAGGTGTGTAGAGAGTTGACGGCAGGGAGGGGGCCAGTGTGGGGGAGTGAAACCGGGTGAAGAATGTGTTCAACTCATCAGCAAACCTGGTGTCACCGTCTGCAGCCCTGCTAGTCCTCTGCCCAAAGCCAGAGATGTTCTTCAGACCTCTCCACACATCCCTGAAGTTGTTCTGCGCCAGCTGCTCCTCCATCTTCTTCCCATAATCCTTCTTTGCCGCCCTGATCCTCCACTGGAGCTCCCGCTGTACTCTACACTGCTCCTCTCTGTCCCCAGAGTAGAAAGCCCTCTTCTTCTGGTTCAGGAGGACTTTCAGCTCAGGGGTCACCCAGGGGGGGGTTGTTTGGAAAGCATCGTAGCCGTCGTGTAGGCACAATGCTCTCCACACAGAAGTTCATGTAGCCAGTGATGCATTCAGTCAGGCTGTTGATGTCATCACCATGAGATCTTTGGAACATGCTCCAGTCTGTGGTTCTGAAACAATCTCCCAGTCTCTCATTGGCCTCATCTGACCAGACTTTCGCTGACTTCTTCTGTGCTATTGTTCTCCTCACTAGTGGAGTGTAATGGGGGAGCAGGTAGACGAGGTTGTGATCCGAGCGTCCCAGTTGGTGGAGGGGTGCGGAGGTGTAGGCGTTTTAACATTGGCATAAAAAAGGTCCAGCGTTTTATTGTCCCTTGTTGTACCCGTGACGTACTGGGTGAGTGTGGGGAGGGTGGAACAGAGGGAGCCATGGTTGAAGTCCCCTGTGATCAGCAGTAAAGCGCGGGGGTGCTGTGTTTGCAGATTTTTTACTGCGGCGTGGATCCGCTCACACGCGGCGTCCGCGGAGGGAGGGATGTAAACACAGAGCATGATCACGTTGCCGAACTCTCTCGACAAGTAATAATGTCTTAAACTCACTACAAGAATTTCAACATCCGAGCAGCATATCTGCTGCTTCACGTGAACATGCACCGCATTACACCATCTCTCATTCACAAACACCGCCAGCCCTCCTCCTCTCTTTTTTCCGCTCTCCGCAAAAGTTCTGACCGCACGGATAAGTTTAAAGCCATTCTGTGAAATCACGTCCGGGACAGATCCATCTAACCACGTCTCCGTGAAGCACATAATACTAGCGATTCTGTACCTCCTTTGAAAACGGGTTAGTGCTGCGAGCTCCTCGGTCTTGTTTCGGAAAGAACTCCTCCACTGGGGGCAGCACATACTCTCCAACCCAGAGGAGGAACTTTACCCTTTTCTGGTTCAAGACCATGGTCTCGGATTTGGAGGCACTGATTCTCATCCCGGCCGCTTAGCACTCGGCTGCGAACTGCTCTAGTTAGAGCTGTAGATTACGCCCTGATGAAGCCAATAGGACCACCAAAACAGATCCCCTCAACACCATGGCTGCGCCTAGAAATTCTGTCCATAAAAGTGATGAACAGAATCGGTGATAAAGAGCATCCTTGGCGGAGCCCAACTCTCACCGGAAACGAGTCAGACTTACTGCCGGCAATGCGGACCAGACTCTGACCCCAGTCATACAGAGTCCTGACAGCCCTTATTAAAGGGCCCGGTACTCCATACTCCCGGAGTACCCCCCACAGGATCCCTCGACGGACACGGTTGAATGCCTTCTCCAGATCCAAAAAGCACATGTAGACAGGTTGGGCAAACTCTCATGCCCCCTCCAGGATCCTGCTGAGGGTGTAGAGCTGATCCAGTGTTCCACGGCCAGGACGAAAACCACATTGCTCTTCCTGAATCCGAGATTCGACTATCCGACGGACCTTTCCAGAACCCCGGAAGAGACCTTACCAGGGAGGCTTAAGAGTGTGATTCCTCTGTAGTTGGAACACACCCTCCGGTCCCCCTTTTTAAATAGGGAGACCACCTCCCCAGTCTGCCAGTCCAGGGGAACTGCCCCTGATGTCCACGCAATGCTGCAGAGCCACGTTAACCAACACAGCTTCACAACATCCAGAGCCTTAAGGTAGTCAGGGTGAATCCACCTCCAGGGCCTTGCCACCGAGGAGCTTTTTAACCACCTCGGCAACCTCAGCACCAGAGATCGGAGAACCCGACCCAGAGTCCTCAGGCTCTGCTTCCGCAATGGAAGACGTGTTGCTGGGATTAAGGAGGTCTTCGAAGTATTCCGCCCACCGACGCACGACGTCCCGAGTTGAGGTCAGCAGCACACCATCCCCACTATAAACAGTGTTGTTACTTCACTGCTTCTCCCTGCTGAGACGCCGGATAGTAGACCTGAATTGCTTCGAAGCCATATGGAAGTCTTTCTCCATGGCCTCTCCGAACTCTTCCTACGCCCGAGTTTTTGCCTCGGCGACCAGCCCAGCCACCTGCCGCTTTGACTGCTGGTACACATCAGCTGCTTCTGGAGTCCCACAGGCCAATAAAGCCTGGTAGGACTTCTTCTTGAGCTTGACAGCTTCCCTCACCGCTGCTGTCCACCAGTGTGTTCGAGGGTTGCTGCCGTGACATGCACTTACAACCTTGCGGCCACAGCTCCGACTAGCCGCCTCAACAATAGAGGCGCGGAACATGTTCCATTCAGACTCAATGTCCCCCGCTTCCCTCGGGACGTGTTCAAAGTTCTCCCGGAAGTGGGAGTTAAAGCTCTGTCTCACAGGGGACTCTGCCAGACGTTCCCAGCAAACCCTCACAATACGTTTGGGGGTGCCAGGTGTGACCGGCTTTCTCCCCCACCATCGGAGCCAGCTCACCACCAGGTAGTGGTCGGTGAAGAGCTCCGCCCCTCTCTTCACCCGAGTGTCCAAGACATGCGGCCGCAGTTCAGATGAAACGACAACAAAGTCGATCATTGAACTACGGCCTAGGGTGTCCTGGTGCCAAGAGCACATGTGGACACCCTTATGCTTGAACATGGTGTTTGTGATGGACAATCCATGGCGAGCACAGAAGACCAACAACAGAACACCACTCGAGTTCAGATCAGGTGGGCCGCTCCTCCCAACCACGCCCCTCCAGGTCCCACTGTCATTGCCCACATGAGCGTTAAAGTCCCCCAGCAAAATGAGGGAGTCCCCATGAGGGGCACCCTCCAGTACCCCCTTCAAGGGCTCCAAAAAGGGTGGGTAATCTGAACTACTGTTTGGCGCATAAGCATAAACAACAGTCAGAACCCATCTCCCCACATGAATGCGACGCGAGGCCAGAGAGGTGACATTCCACGTCCCAAGAGCCAGCTTCTGCAGCCAAGGATCAGAATGCCAAGGTCCCCGTCCTCTACTGCCACTCATTGCACAATGCACCCAACCCCTTTGGCCCCTCCGATAGGTGGTGAGCCCATTGGAAGGGGGACCCATGTCTCCTTTTCAGGCTGAAGAGACTTTTTAACAGATAAATGACTGAAATCTGGTTTCAACTGGATGGAGAACTTTTTACCTGAGAGTTTCCAGTTTGCAGTTTGGACTCTCCAGTCCAGCAGAGAGAAGCTTCACTCCTGAATCCTGGAGGTTGTTGTTACTCAGGTCCAATTCTCTGAGACTGGAGCACTGGGAGCTGAGAACTGAGGACAGAACATCACAGCTTCTTTCTGAGAGGTTACAGCCACTCAGTCTGAGGAGACAGGGAGAAACATCTGCTATTTCACAAGTCATCAGAAATATTGTTTATTTACATTCACCACTGTTCTCAATGGAAAGATTGATGGATCTATCTGATTTTAGTTATCTTCAGTGTTGGGCAGGTTACTTTGAAAAAGTAAATAGTTATATTTACTAGATACTTCTCCCAAAAAGTAACTGAGTTACTAACTGAGTTACTCCACTATAAAAGTAACTAGTCACCAGTAAAAGTAACTATTGCATTACTTTTTCGTTAATGGCTTATTTATTTATTTATTTAAAAAAAATTTTTTGCTGCCATGTTGTTTCAATGCACCCCCCCACACACACACACACACACACATACTCCCTCTTCTGTGTGAAGTGTGAGAAAACAGCTTTAATTCTCCATTACATAACTTTCATATCGCGCATGCATTGACTTTTTCAACAATTCTCTTTTGCGGTTTTCAGCAGCAACGGCATTGTTTCTTATGGTTTAATATTGTCCATATGCCTTCTTTAAAGATTTCTAATTCTACTCGCAGGACATGCGCACTTCCAAGCTTATTTCCTTTTTTTTCATGCTCACGTTCAATGGTTGATCGGGCGCTGTGTTTAGTTACCTGACTGATATCATCTGTTCTGAAATCGGACATGCTGAGTATGACAAAGGGAGGAAGAACTACTCAGAGTAGCAGCTTTCTACTCAGTGTAGATCAGAGGTGGGGAATCCAGGCTCAGAATGTATAAAGCCGGTCCAGAGATTAGTTCCAACCATTTGCATTTCCAGCTCCACACAGCAACAACAGGGAGTAAAATCACCTAGTTAAATTGAAGTTTAAAGATGAAGGAAAACCAGGCAGGGTTTTTACTTTCCTGAAGCCGGATTCCCCACCTCTGGTGTAGATCAGCCGTTTTTTCTGAAACGACTCACAGAACAAAGACACACAGTGCAACCTGCCCAACCAAAAGCCGTCTGCCCAACCCATCAATCAGTGGTGCGCTCCCATCAGCACCTGGCACTCAGTGAGCCGGGCCGTGGTACACCATCACACCAGAGTTGCAAAATAGTAAAAAAAAACTTGGTTTATTATTATTTTGTTTACAGTTCAGCTTGGAATTTTATGTACTGCGCAGCATAGATTTGTGTGCGCGCTGAATCCAGATGCTGTGCGCGAACGTGTGCAGATTAGAAGGAACAGAAACAGTTTGGCGCGTCAGTCAGTTCGAAACAGTTCCTGTATCGGTCACGTGACTTTCCCATAGCGATTCATGCATCGACACAGGTTTTGCTCTACGAGCTCAACGCATGCGCCGAGGCATCGGTGTTGCCGGACCCATCACAACTGAGAGGTTATCTCATCCTCCCTTCTGTCATGACAACATGCGCACGAGTCCTATCATGAAGTGAAAAAAAAGAGTTAATTGTGCGACTTGAGTAACTTGCAGTAACGGGGTGTCGGCAATGATAACGGCGTTATAGTGACAGTCAAAGTAATTAGATTACTCGTTACTGAAAAAAGTAACAGCGTTTATTTCAACGCATCACTGGTTATCTTTATGTTGCCTTTTATTGTGAACTGGTTCATCATGAATAAACTAACTTTAAATGCAACGTATGATGCTGAGATGGGGGAAAAGTAAGGAGGCTCAGAGAAACTGTGTGAAAAAAAACAACAACTTGCTTTTCAAGCACTTGCTGCCAAATGTTCAAAAATAACAAAAAAGTTTGTGGCAGGGCCGTCAACAGCTGCCATGGCTGATGGTGACGTGGCGGTGACATCAGGTCTCTCAGTGGCAGCAACATGTAGCAGAACCTGAGGTAAACTGGATGCTTTCAAAACACAAGGCTGTGTAATGAACAGGTTAAAGCAACCCAACCACTTTGTAAATCTGATAAAATGATACAACGTTAATACAGTAATCCTATCTAATGTTCTAAGGCCAAGTTAGGGTCTGTCTCATTCCGAATACTTCCGTCAGTGCACTGCTAATGTGCACTGACCACTTACTGCCGTAGTGCCCACTTTCAATCGTTAGTATTGTTCCAAAAGGAACACTTATGTTTGCGGTGTCGCAGCTCCGGCTGTCTCGGCTGAATTGTCCGCCATTATTTTCAAAATGGGAACATCTTCCCGACGTCCCTAGTCCCTCCCTTTCCGCTTTGTAGTCAAGATGGCGTCCGTTTAGTGCGAGTAGGGTCCTTCGTTACACACTGCATTTTGTGACCGTTTTTAGGGGGTCATCCGGGTACCTTCAGTGCACTGACTTTTTGTGTTATCTACACTATATACTTAAAACTAAGTGTTCAAAGTGTAGAAGTAGGCGGAATGAGACAGACCCTTAGTCTGCATTGTAAATGCAGATGAATTTAGCTAACGTCCTTAAAGTACTTCTTGATTCTGAGATCGACCAACTCGGAAATACATGCATTAGTGACCATATTTTCAAAAAATGTGGCATTATGATCGTGATTGCGCCGTTAAAAGTTTTTTTAAAGAACTTAAACTTTTCCCTCGGCGACCGCTAGGCTGAAAATCCACAATTTGGGTCACGTGGTACAATGACGTAGTCCGTAGGTGTAGCCCAGGCTACGCTACATAGAGTACAATGACAAGTTCAGATGGCAATTCACAAAGTGATGATTTTAACAGTAAAGACAGCGCAAGCGTCTGTTATGACTCAGGTAAGTCTGAGAAAAACCTTTTAGGAGAATAAACGAAATGGTTTGCTGGTGTATAATTGGAATCGGTGCTCATAATCGCGGTCATGGCTGACAGTTTGGATGTAAACACGGAAACAACTCGTTGAATCTCGATTGCCTGGCATCGTTTATGATGGCTAAAATCTGCCAAAACAGCACATAAAAAAAGATGTACATTCAGCACAAACCACAGTGTCCCGGCATTATGTGTTCCCGGAACTTTACTTAAAAATCCGGATATGAGCGCTCTGAGAGCGGACGCGCATTTATCTGTCGCGCCGTGACGCTCATATTCTCCGGGGCGGCATGGGGGTTCCGAACCGGAATGGCTGTGGGTCTATCCCCACCACGCCTCAGGGTTCTGCGGGGTAGCAGCACTGTACTTAGAGGTAGTTTGGAGAACACGTCCCTTAACAGCAGGCTGCTGTGATGACGGATCTCAGTGGATATTTCAGCTGCCTGAAGACAGCGTTTATTTATTTTTATTTTACAATTTTGTAAACAACAGCTGCCGATTAAACTGAATGTTACAATCTTGACATGATTATATGAGTTGTTTTACCGAGAAACCGATCAGAAGCGCTGTGAAACCCCGCCTCTCTGCCTGCAGCGCTCCCGACGCAGAGGGGAACAGATTTTCACAGGGGAACTGAATTTTGCACACCGGGCCTTTTTGGGTTTGCAAATGTGTTTAGAGACATTATCCTTGTTGGTATTTGACCAACCATAAGCCACACACTTTTTAGCCATGTTTAATCTGTCTATTTTGTCTTTGAGAAAGCGAGTTTGCAACCAGGAAGTATCTTGTTACCATGTCAACATATCAACGCTTGCCTACGAATTACGTCATCGGTCACCCAACATTTTTTTATGAGCCTTGAGCTAAAAAGCCTTAAAAATCCACTTTTTCATCAAATTTATTTATTTTTTCCTCGGGTCATAATAATATGTAAACTTTCTAACATTTAGCAACTTGTATGATCTCAGAATCAAGAAGTGCTTTAACATAGAGACAGAGACACAAGGTCTATATCTATAGCCATACCACCAGCTGCTATTTCTAAGATATTATGTTCAGTCACTGGATGAGGAAATAAAGTCAGAAGGCTTGATTTCACCCTTCTGGAGGAGTTATCTAAGGTAAAACTTTACTTGCATCCCTTTTCCTTAAGTCCAATGTTCATTCAGGAGTTCAGCTCTATTCTTTTCTGTTTCACTGGGGAAACCTAATAGGAAGAATACTGCTTTTAGATTAATTACTGTTATGGTTTGGTCGAGTATACATTTCTATAGTTTTAATAAATTACACTTTTTGTAAGTAGTCCCACAAAAACACAGCAAACTGACACAAACTGCTGAGGTTTCTGGCTTTAAGCTTTCTTCAAACTGGACCTAAAAAAACAAAGATGAACAGGTGGTCCCAGAAGAACCGTGGTTCTGGTGTTTAGATCTCATTGATGGAGTCAAGAAATGAAGCTGATGTAAAGAATAAAGCAGTGGTTTGTATCAGTGGGGGACTTTGCTGTTTTGATAGCCTCGTGAGACCATCCTGATCTCGCGAGCTTTCAAGGTTTCACTCGCAGATCTGTCTGGCTAC
The DNA here is from genome assembly GCF_011125445.2 of Fundulus heteroclitus. Classification (NCBI taxonomy): domain Eukaryota; kingdom Metazoa; phylum Chordata; class Actinopteri; order Cyprinodontiformes; family Fundulidae; genus Fundulus; species Fundulus heteroclitus. The sequence continues at coordinate 337,009 of NW_023396524.1, forward strand.
TCTCCGTTAAAGAAAATTTGGAGCCGTTCACCAAACGAACGTCCAATCAGCGTTGGCTTTGAGGCGGGTTGAGGTGTGACGCAACGAGAAGCGCGACAGTTCAGTCTAAAGAACATGGCGGCTTCAGCCGATGAAACTAGCGTTGGCGAGGCAAGTTTTATCTGAATTACAGAGTATTTCTTTGCTGAGCTAACGAGCCTTTACCTGCAGCAGCAAGAGTAGCTTGGCCTGTGGTTGTGTTTTCGTCGTCGCTCGTAACAGAGCGACGACGAAGCATGTTGACGAGTACGTCATATGCTTCGTTGATCTGATTGGTTTATTTGGCCCGTCTATCACCAACATAGGCCATTCAGCTAACCAGTATTTTCGCCCCTTCCCAAAATTACTTCAACGTAAGGTTTCCAGATGGATATGCGAAGCAAATCTATCTGGCGGCGTCAGGTTACTGTTTTGAGGCTCCAGTTAGACTTCTATGAAGGGGCCCTCCTCCAGGTCTGCCCTGAGTGTTAAAGGTTCTGTAGGGCTGCTACAAATTTCATTCTGCAATACTCTGCCTCTATAGCTACAGAAATAGAGATGTGAGCCTACAGCGCTGAATAACAGATTAGCATCCTGGTCTGGAGGGAGCTGCCAATCAACGGCCATGTGCTCCATTGAGCTCGATACTAAATGGGTGATGCTCCTCAGTCACTGCTTGTCTAATTGGAGGCGTTGCTTTCTGCTCCTTCAAGGAGGGGAGCTTAAGTGGTTAAAATAGCCCTAGATCCCTTCTCGATGAAGATATATATGGACTATAACGTTAATATTTTGATCTAGAAAAAATATTCATCGTACTACTTTAGTTGATGTGAAGAATAAAAATATTATGTATGTTTTACGGCCACTAACAATGGATTCTTGTTTAATTAGCTTAACTTATAAAATATTAAATAATATACATATCACTCAGAAAAATTACAATTAACTAATTAATGGTACAGTAGTGATCAACTGCTATGCTTAATTTCTTTCTGATGCTGCACCTTTTAACAATCCAGAGCTGAATGTTTAGAATTAGCACAGAAAATATGGCAGAGAAGAGGGAGGCTAACTTTTACACGTACTGAGTCCTACTGGCTCCAGCAGACGTAATATTTTCTGTCTACAAGTAGAATTGTGCGGGCTCCCGGGATGAGAAGTAATCTGGTGATATGAAGGACCTTTTATTGTGTATAGCTGCTTTATGATTAAATGTTCTGCTTTTCACTGAACTAGGAACCAGATATTTTTCACACCATGATACAAATCCAGCTAGAAGCTCCCAGAGAGGGTTCCTGCTGTTTTCCGTTTTAGCTAGAGCCTTTAGGTTTACCTGTAGCTCAGGTGAAAGTCCCTCTGCTCTCTGTTCTCATTGTGGTAATGCTTTTTAAAGGAAACCTTCACCTCTCATCTTGCTGGTCGAATAAAGGATTAGCTGTAGCTGACAATTACCCCATTTTGAGTCAGCATTCAGGTTTAGAAAATCTAGGCCTTCTAAATCTTTCTAAATGTGACAACAGCATCTGCTGTTTAGTCTGGTCGCATGAAAGTTCACAAATCTATCACAGTACTAACATTTCTATCAACTTTTAGCAGATAATGGACAGAAATCTGGTTTCAACAGGATGGAGAACTTTGTACCTGAGAGTTTCCAGTCTGCAGTTTGGACTCTCCAGTCCAGCAGAGAGAAGCTTCACTCCTGAATCCTGCAGGTTGTTGTTCCTCAGGTCCAGTTCTCTGAGACTGGAGGACTGGGAGCTGAGAACTGAGGACAGAGCTTCACAGCTTCTCTCTGAGAGTTCACAGTAACTCAGTCTGGGGAGACAGGGGGAAAATCTGCTATTAAACAAGTCATCAGAAATATTGTTGATTTCTTTACATTCACCAATGTTCTCTTTGGAAAGATTAATGAATCTGTCGGACTTTACACATCTTTATGTTGCCTTTTGTTGTGAACTGGTTCATTATAAATAAACTAGCTTTAAATGCAATTTATGATGCTGAGATGGAGAAAAAGTGAGGAGGCTAAGAGAAACTGTGAATAAAAACAACAACTTGCTTTTCAAGCTCTTGCTGCCAAATGTGCAAAAATAACAGAAATGTTTGTGGCAGGGCCGTCAACAGCTAAGTAATTTTAGCTAATGTTCTAAGTCCTAGTTAGTCTGCATTGTAAAGGCAGATGAATTTAGCTAGCGTACAGAGTCTATATCTATGGCCTTACCACCAGCTTGTATTTTTAAGACGTTATGTTCACTGACTGGATGAGGAAATAAAGTCAGCAGGCATGATTTCACTCTTTCCGAGGAGTTATTTAGGGCAAAACTTTACTTGCATCCCTTTTCCTTGAGTCCAATGTTCATTCAGGAGTTCAGCTCTATTCTTTCTGCTTGACTGGGGACACCTAATAGGAAGAATTCTGCTTTTAGATTAATTACTGTTATGGAGTGGAGTATACATTTTTATACCTTTAACAAATTACATTTTTTGGAAGTACTTCAACTCCTACAAAAATTCAGCAAACTGTCACAAACTCTGCAGAAAGGTATGGCTATAAGCTTTCTTCAAACTGGACCTAAAATACCAAAGATGAACAGGTGGTCCCAGTACAACCTTGGTTCTGGTGTTTAGATCTCATTGATGGAGAGAAGAAATGAAGCTGATATAAAGAATAAAGCAGTGGTATGTATCAGTGGGGCCCCAGTCAAACTTCAGTGAAGGGGCCCCTCCTCCAAGTCTACCCTGTGTTAAAGGTTCTGTAGGGTTGCTACAAATTTCATTCTGCAATACTGAGAATCAGAAAGTAGAGCAACATCTTTCTGTAGTCACTCCCCTGGCCTCTATAGCTACAGATTCAGAGACGTGAGCCTACAGCGCTGAATAACATATTAGCATCCTGGTCTAGAGGGAGCTGCCAATCAACGACCATGTGCTCCATTGAGCTCGATACTAAATGGGTGATGCTCCTCAGTCGCTGCTTGTCTGATTGGAGGCATGGCTTTTTGCTCCTTCATAGAGGGGAGCTAAACTTGTTAAAATATCCCTCTATCTTCCCTCATTGGAGAAAGACATGAACTATAACTTTAATATTTTGATATAAGAAAAATATCCAATACATATACATATCACTCAGAAATTTAACAAATAACTACTTAATGGTACATCAGTAATTAACTGCTATGATTCATTTCTTTTTTATGCTGCACCTTTTAACAACCCAGAGCTGAATGTTTATAATCAGCACAAAAAATATGGCAGAGAAGAGGGAGGCTAACTTTTACACTTACTGAGTCCTACTGGTTCCAGCATACGTTATATTTTCTGTCTACATGTAGAACTGGACCGGTTGTAGAAATGAGAAGCAATCTGCTGATTTGAAGGACCTTTTATTGTGTTTAGTTAAATGTTCTGTTTTTCACTGAACTAGGAACCAGATATTTTTCACACTATGGTGCAAATCCAGCCATAAGCTCCCAGAGAGGGTTCCTGTATTTTTCCTTTCTAGCCAGAACTTTTAGGTTTACCTGTAGCTCAGGTGAAAGTCCCTTTGCTCTCTGTTCCTCATGGTGGTGATGCTTTTTAGAGGAGACCTTCATCTTTGGTCTTGCTGGTTGAATAAGTGATTAGCTGTAGCTGATAGTTAGCCCATTTTGAGTCAGCATTATGGCTTAGAAAATACAGGGCTTCTAAATCTTCCTAAATGTGACGATGGGCCCTGGTCTCGTCAGATTAAAGTTGACAAATCTATCAGTGTACTACCATTTCCATCATGTTTTAACAGGTAATGGAGAGAAATCTGGTTTCAACAGGATGGAGAACTTTGTACCTGAGAGTTTCCAGTCTGCAGTTTGGACTCTCCAGTCCAGCAGAGAGAAGCTTCACTCCTGAATCCTGCAGGTTGTTGTTCCTCAGGTCCAGTTCTCTGAGACTGGAGGACTGGGAGCTGAGAACTGAGGACAGAGCTTCACAGCTTCTCTCTGAGAGCTTACAGCCACTCAGTCTGAGGAGACAGGGAGAAACATCTGCTATTGAACAATTCATCAGAAATATTTATTTCTTTACAGTCACCAATGTTCTCCTTGGAAACATTGATGGATTTGTCTGATTTTACACGTCTTTATGTTGCCTTTTGTTGTGAACTGGTTCATTCTAAATAAACTACCTTTAGGTGTAATTGAGGATGCTGAGATGGAGAAAAAGTCAGGAAAACTGTGAATTGAAACAACTTGATATATTAAGCACTTGCTGCCAAATGTGCAAAAATAACAGAAATGTTTGTGTCAGGGCCGTCAACAGCTGCCATGGCTGATGATGACGGTGGCAGAAACATCAGGTCTCAGTGGCAGCAACATGTAGCAGAACCTGCGCTAAGCTGGACTGCTTTCAGAACACAAGGCTGTGTAATGAGCAGGTTAAAGCAACCCAACCACTTGTTAAATCTGAGAAAATGGTACGTCAATACAGTAATCTTTGCTAATGTTCAGGGACAAAAATCCCATTTCGGTTTTGGTGGGGACAATAAACAGTAATATTTAGAGCAATTCCATGTATCTTCCTCTGTTTTCTGCAACTTGCAACTTTCCTGTGGTGTTGAGCCCTCAATATGTTAAATAATGTTATTAAAACTAAAATTTCTATCAACCAAACTAAAACATTTCCACCTAACAGAAAAAGCTCCACTTCTCGAAACTAAAGAACCAGATGTACTTCTAGTGAGGCTGGATTGAACAAACTCTTGGCAGATCATGTTCATGTGTATCTTGTTCAGTCTCCCTTTATGGACATTACAGACAACTATCTTGTTGAGTCTTTGTTGGGTCATAGTAGCCTACAGCCAAGTCTTCATGTCTTCATGTGATGCAGGGAAATTAAACTACTCTCAGCTTCACATGAAGACAGTCACCATAAACATCCTGATGAGAACCTCAACCTGATAGAACCCTGCTGAATCATGGATATTTATCGTGAAACAGAGGCAACAGAGCTTCCCTTACAGAGAAGCTCTGTTAATCTCAGGGTCCTGATCTAGTGAGTCATCTAACTCCCCAGAGAGGAGGACACTCTCTGCCTTCTGGAGAATCTCTAGACTTTCCAGATCAGCGTTCACCAAACTGAACCTCCATGTTTCCAATTCTGCAATGTAGTGATCCACTACTTTCCACAAAGTAAATTAAGAAGGAAATATTAGCTTGTTCTTCCCCAAAGAGGAAGAACAATGTTTTGTATCAAGTTTTGTTTTACCAATCAAAACTAAACAATATTAGACCTTAAAAGAAATTAGATATGTGTCAAACCAAACATCTAAGTCATGTGATAAACTAGTAGTCTACAAAACATCAACACTGACTTTCAACATAAATTAAGAAAACTTCATCTGGATCTCTAAGAACAAATCTAAAATGTCAGTAAAATATAAATTTGGCATATATCTGAAATCACCATTTTGAAAACTCTGTCCTCTTTATGTCCTATCCTCTTTTCCCTCATTTACTTTTCTTCTCAGTCCTGAGTGACGCCATGCGGAAACCAATCCACTTTGTGGGATAGGGGTGTCATGATTTTTTTTATAAAATGGCTTGTGCTTATATAGCGCTTTGTCAAGTCCCATGACCCAATTGCACTTTACACACATCCACACCCTGATCGTGGTGAATTATGTTAGTAGCCACAGCTGGCCTGGAACTTTGCCACCCGTCCCGTAAAATACGAAATTGTCCTTTATTTAGCATTTAGCTGTTGCGTCCCATATTAAACCAAGACGGGACGCAATTCGTTCCGTATTTTCATCGAAGACAATTACGGTTGTTTTTTACACACGCCTCAACACTAAATATAATTATGACATTACAGTTTTTATAGATTGCTTTGACGCAGCAGTCAACTCAAAACCAACATTTTTCATATATATGTATATACTGTATAGCAACATCACCTGTTCTCCAGTTGAAAAATTCTGACAATGGATGCAACCGTGTTTCTGTTAAGAACAGGTTGGACTCTTTGTCCAGCCTCTCTATGTGAAAGGCCATGATTTACTACATGGTTGTGATGTTACGTGATGTGCCGAGGCTTCGAGGCGTGTGTCGAGTAATAGAGGGGGCGTTTCCGTAAAGCGCGTATCGATGCTTGCTTCATTTAGGGGAGGAGCCAAAAACAATGACGTCCGAAGCCTCGCTGCCAGGCTGTACCATGTGACTGCTTCGGGAAGTGCCTCAGATTTTGCCAGATGACCGGTTCATTCAAAACCAGTTATGGCTGCACGCTGGATCATAAAACAGTTCTGCTAACCAGATGCAGTTTAAAACGCCACTTAGTCTGTTTATAAGTTTTGTTTTTATTTATTCTGCATTTTTTAACTACATGCACCGTATTTATGTGCCTCAGCGCTTGCTCCTCTTCCCCCCTCCTTTCCCTCGGAGCAGGTGCTTTTATCACCGTTCACCATTCAAAACGTGAATCACTATGTTTAATGTCCTCACATTGGTAACAACGTGTGCCAGTTAAAGTCAATAGGAGAGTTAGTAGCTGTGTTTCATGCTCTTTTGTTTTTAACAACATAGAATCAGTGCGGACTTTTAAGGGTCATTTTAAAGAACTTGTAACATCAGGGGCTTCATCTCAGACCTGTCAGTACCCCTGTTCCTTTTATAGAAGCCCTTTACAGTCTTTAGTTATGCATTTCCCCCACTGTTTATCCGTCACACGCAGCGCACCAACGGGGGTAAAATCCGCCCACCGCACCGCAGCACTGACGAGAGCAATAGAGATTTGTCTGGTCAGCGCGGCAACTGACTGAGAAACCTGTCCCTGTGAAAGGTGATGAGAATGTTATAAACTGTAACAGTCTAGAAGTGCATTGAGCTGAAAAGAGGGAGACATCAGCAGCTGGATCGTGCGTAAAGTGGCAGCGTGAACCTCTGTGTGCTTCAGTGTTGCTGCTAAGGGGAAATTGTTGACCATAATCCCCCCCGCCCCCAAAAATAGCATAATCTTACTCTTAACTTTTGATCAAAGTTGAGAGGTCTGATTATTACACACCATGCCATGACACTACTATTTTGGGAATAATTACACACAGAGAATACATTCAAACAATATTTTATTATACACGTGTATACATAATTTATGTAGACAAATGATTTCGTCCTACACCTTTTTTGAAGTCATTCCCAAGAGCCATAATAGACAAAAAAATCAATGCATCACACGTGTAAACATGGTAAACAGGTCTAATCAATACAACTTCACGGAAGTTAAGTTCTCATGGCAACTTTAAGCAAGCTAGTGGTCGTCAAGTAAAGAGGTATGCTGCTCACGGCAGCAGACTAGTAAATTTACAGTCTAATGATAGAAACGAGGAGGAAATATGGCACAGGAACGCATTTTGGATTTTTTTGGAAAACCACCACCACCAGTGAAGAACATTAGTACCGTAACCACAACAGTGGAGAGCAGCCTGAGTGAGGAGACTGTCCGCCCGCCTCTGATGGCAGTTGCCCCCGCATTTACTGTCGCGGCGCAGTAATTACGGCCGCCATCTTGGGGCGGTCGACCTGCTACCTTAACCTGCTGGTTTAAGCTGAACAGACGGATGCCACAGCACTGTGCGGCGTATTTTTGTTTGATTTGACGGATTATTGACATCAGGGCTAGAGTGATAACTTTTACAGTGAAGATGAACAGATATTTATATGCTCTTTTTCTGTATTTTTGTCCATCAACAAAATTCAAGCTTGCTGTTGGAGCTATTTCTCTATTTTGTTACGTTTTAGAATTTAGATTATTTAGTTCATTTTTATTTATTTGCTTATTTGTTGTATTAATATTCTTGTTTAAATTTGGTTGTTTAGAAAACAATTGTTTTTCAGTAATTTGTTTAATTAGATAATTGATTTGTTTGGGTCACTTTTAGTTTTGTTCACCTTTAAGTTTTTTGGCTTTTATGGACAAGTACTCACTACACTTGTTAATGCTTGAAGCTAGTGTTGTGCCAAAAGAGTTGGCACAACAATGTTCATGTTACTTTCAGCCATATGTCACTTTTCCCGTCCCATTTTGGATTTCACATGCTTTCCTATTGGGCCTTTGCTTCCAACAGGACCTGGCATGATAACCAGACACGACCCAAATGGCCAATACAGCACCACCCACCTGTGGGAAATGGCGCTACACACCATTTTGGTCAAATGTTGAGTTTTGGGCCCAGATGTGGTGAGGCTGAGTTGCTAAAGGAGGCCAATCTGACCCATGAACTTTGGTCACGTTTGGTGTCATTAAGTGTTGGCACCCCTTTTTGAGGCACTTCCCAGTTCAGGATTTGGACCAAACTGACAGAGTACAATCACCCGGTGATACTGAACACAACCTTAGCGGCTAACGGTTAGCATGTTGCTAACCATAAGTAGCTCTAGGAAGGTCTCACCAACGTCTGCTTCACAGAGTCTGGTCTTACTTTAGAGAGAAAGCTCCACAAGAAATTTGGGCCACATCGCATAAAGCATCTCCAAGCTATGAGGTGTCAAACATCCAATGCTTTTCAATGGGGAACCAAACCCCTTATGGTCCCAATAATGCATGGCCATATATGGTGCTACAGTATAGCTCAGATGGAAAGTGCAGGCTGTACATGCAAGAGGTCATGGGATCGAATCTCGGTGTGGGACGCTTAGAGTTTTATATTATAATCCCTACAGTATATATAACAAAACATGTGTGCTGATCCTATGAAGTATTTTTTTGTACCACCCGCCATTATGAGTTACCATGGCAACATTATAAACAATGTATTTTCTCCCTATTTGAGGCACATCCCAGTACAGGATTTGGACCAAACTGACAGAGTACAATCACCCGGTGATACTGAACACAACCATGCTAGCGGCTAACGGTTAGCATGTTGCTAACCGGAAGTAGCTCTAGGAAGCCTGTACAAACTTCTGCTTGACAGATTTGGTGAATTTTAGGATTTTCTCCCTTTTTAGGTACTTCTCAGTACAGGAATTCAACCAAACTAACAGAGTAACATCACCCGGTGATACTGAACACAACCATGCTAGCGGCTAACTGTTAGCATGTTGCTAACCAGAAGTAGCTTTAGGAAGGTCCTATCAACTTCTGCTTAGCCAGGGTTCTTCTGCCTTTACAGACAGAGAGAGGGCTGGAGCTGTCAGTGAGTCTCCATGACAACGCTGCTAGCAAGAGGCTCCTAGGAGGTCCATTGACATAACATGGCACCTTTCGACGGCCGCTGCGGGGGCTGTGAAGACCGTAGGAAGCTGAAATTTGCAGTGTTGCTTCCTGTTGCTATTTCTGACGGTATGGTACGCACCAAGTGGCAGGCGCCTTGCTAAATTTCTTCAGAAATTATTAAAGTATTATAAATTAAGTAATAAGTCATTCAACTCAAAATTCTGCTATAACAAAATATAGTTCAAATGGTGTTGATGTTAGCTAGAAGCTTGTAATGATTTATACTACTAATGCATTAATTAGTTAGCTGTTATGAACTCATTTATGCTGGAATAAATTATCTGGTCGGATTTTAACCAACGAGGTTTATCCGGCAGACTGTGAGAACCCCAATATAACTGCAATTCGAGTTTAAATCCTTATTCCTTATCACCCATCCAATGATAGTGTCTGCTGTATTAATATCAGATGGTAACTCCAAAAGGTGGTAGCTCTGAATTCTGAATAACCATGCCACTGTGAATTGGATTCAACACAAAACAATTTCTATGCCGCAGTTGTTGTTTTTATTGAACCAAAAGCAATTCCCTGTTACAGTAATTCTCTGATTCAACAACCTTGGAATTCTACTCGCTACTAAACTAAACATGCAAAATATATGTGGAAATAAAAGAACAAAACAAAAAAAAAACAATGGATTAAAATGAGCGGTTAGCAAATCTTAGTTGAACTCACAGTTGTTTAACACCACCTTCAAAACATTGGCATTTGACGTAGCAGCATTGACAGACAGAACAGCTTTGAGAGTCCCGCTGGATGCTTTGATGTCTTACAAAAGCTATTCCAGCTAAGCTACCTACAGTTCAGTCATACGCCACCCTCCCAAGATGGCGACCATGATGACGTATGATCTACCAATTTCCTTGATGCGTGAGGGGAGGTCCTAATGACGTAACCACGCTTATGCTGATGGGGTAATACCTCCCTTCGAGAGGGCACGGCTAACCGATGAGTTTAAAGAAAAAACGCGAACTAAGTCTCACACAAAGCGATCGCCTCAACTGATAAGGAGAGCAGAGAGAGAGGGAAAGATGGAAGAAAATGGGAAAAAGTTTACAGAAGGACCCACGGCGGGGTCTTCACGGACCACAAATCAATCACAGCAAAAATCAATTGTAAAAAGGCATGCAAAGACAAAGAAAATATTCAGCAAAATAAACCCAACTCCGTCTTAGAGAAAAAGCATTCACCCAAATTCCTACACCTGCCCAGGCACTTCTAAACCACCCTACAGATGAAAAAGAAATAAAAGGGGAGAACCCTGTTACTTGTGAATCAGGGCTGTCCTGGCTGGGTCTGTGAGCGCTCCGAGTAACGAGGCGTCCTGAATGCGTCTTGACTGCACGATTGTAGGCAGGAGCGGGCAGCAGCAGGGACGGGATGACGAAGCTCCTTTGTCTCTTCCTCCAAGCTTACAGTCGCTTTGTTGGCCAAACAAAGCGGGGTCCTCTTTAGATCACGGGAGATAAGGTGGCTCCCAGTCTTTGATCAGAGGGAATTAAAAGTACTTTTAAGTCGACCTCCTGCGTCAGCAAAGCAGGGAATAAAGTTTGCTTCAAAAATCTCGGTCCAGCGAAAAACTCGAGCACGTGGCGCGTGGGTAATCCCAGTGGAGTGTGTGTGTGTGTGTGTATATATGTGTGTGTATATATATATATATATATATATATATATTAGGGCTGGGCAAGTTAACGCGTTAATTTCGCGTTAACTCATTAGACTATTAACGGTGATATTTTCTTTAACGCGCGTTAACGCATGTTGCTCACATGCTTTTATTTTGTGAAGGTCTGTTGCTGCGGTGTAGGGGTTTGAATCAGAACAGTAGGTGGCGATAATGCGCTAATAACCTCGCTGTCAGCCCAGCCTCAGATTCAGAGTAAGAAAGGTGCTGGCCGGAAAAAAACAAAGCCGACATGCGGAAGGCGGTGTTTCCCGCAGGAATTTGCTTAGGCGAGGGGGTGAGTTGGTAGCCTGGGTGCCATTCCAAACTTAGTCCCGCCCACAATGTTTTTGGTCGGGAAGTTCGGTCTGGCATTGCTCAATACTAGCGCGAGTATGCTCGCCCAATATCTGGCGGGCCAATCAAATTGTCAGGGCGGGCTTTATACGATGATGGACAGATGATCAACAGTAACGTAATCAACCACGTCACAAAAGCGCGCTTGGGTTGAATTCATTTCATGAAAGATGCAACTGAAATAGGCATCACGGCGATCCAACTCGGCGTGAACGACAAGGTGGATATAGCCAGCGGTCGTTGCCAGCTCCTTTTCGGAAGCCCGGAATCCTGGCTGCTGAACAACAAGTGGAGGGACATGCTAGGCTCCGAGGTTTTTCAAGCCAACGTTATGGGTATCGTCGTGGACGAAGTTCATCTAACGTACAAATGGTAAGAGATCATCTGACTGTCTGACTTAGTAACTAACTCGCAATGTCGTGATATGAATCCCATGTTGTAAACATAGTAGGTATGCGTCGCTTAACATACGGCGCACACTATATATATATATATATATATATATATATATATATATATATATATATATATATATATATATACAGGACTGTGTCAGAAAATTAGAATATTGTGATAAAGTTCTTTATTTTCTGTAATGCAATTAAAAAAAATGAAATGTCATACATTCTGGATTCATTACAAATCAACTATAATATCGCAAGCCTTTTATTGTTTTAATATCGCTGATTATGGCTTACAGCTTAAGAAACCCAAATATCCTATCTCAAAATGTTAGAATATCGTGAAAAAGTATATAAGTAGGCTATTCAACTAATCACTTGAATCGTCTAATTTACTCGAAACACCTGCAAGGGTTTCCTGAGCTTTGAAAAACACTCAGCTTGGTTCAGTAAACTAAGTCACAAGAATGGGGAAGACTGCTGATCTGACTGCTGTCCAGAAGACCATCATTGACACCCTCCATCAGGAGGGTAAGACACAAAAAGAAATTTCTCAAAGAGCAGGCTGTTCACAGAGTGCAGTTTCAAAGCACATTCACAAAAAGTGTGTTGGAAGGGGGAAATGTGGCAGGAAACGCTGCACAACCAAGAGAGGTGACCGCAGCCTTAACAGCATTGTGAAGAAGAGCCGTTTCCAGAATTTGGGGGAGCTTCAAAGACAGTGGACTGAAGCTGGAGTCCAGGTATCAAAGGCCACTGTTTACAGACGTGTCCGGGAAATGGGCTACAATAGCCGTATTCCCATGGTCAAGCCACTTCTGAACTCCAGACAACGGAAGAAGCGTCTGACTTGGGCTATGGAAAAGAAGCACTGGACAGTTACAGAGTGGTCCAAAGTCCTCTTTTCAGACGAAAGCAAGTTTTGTATGTCATTTGGTAGTCAAGGCGCCAGAGTCTGGAGAAAGGCTGGAGAGGCGCAAAATCCAAGTTGCTTGAAATCCAGTGTGAAGTTCCCACAGTCAACAATGGTTTGGGGAGCCATGTCAGCTGCTGGTGTTGGTCCACTGTGTTTCATCAAGTCCAGAGTAAATGCAGCTGTGTACCAAGAGATTTTAGAGCACTACATGCTTCCATCTGCTGAAAAGCTCTATGGAGATGATGATTTCATTTTCCAGCATGATCTGGCACCTGCCCACAGTGCCAAAACCACCAGTAACTGGTGTACTGACCATGGCATTACTGTCCTTGATTGGCCTGCCAATTCCCCTGACCTGAACCCCATAGAGAATTTGTGGGGTATTGTGAAGAAGAAGCTGAAAGACACCAGACCCAGCAATGCAAATGAGCTAAAGGCCACTATTGAAGCATCCTGGGCATCCATAACACCTCAGCAATGCCACAGGCTGATTGCCTCCATGCCACGCCGCATTGATGCAGTAATCTGTGCAAAAGGATTCCCAACCAAGTACTGAGTGCATTAATGGACATTTTCAAATGTTTGATTTTGTTTTACTGTTATAATTTTTTTTTACTTGGTCTGAGGAAATATTCTAATATTTTGAGATAGGATTTTTGAGTTTTCTTCAGCTGTACGCCATAATCAGCGAAATTAAAACAATAAAAGGCTTGCCATATTTCAGTTGATTTGTAATGAATCCAGACTTTAAAAATGTAATCCGTTACAGTTACAAGTTACTTTGTTTAAAATGTAATTGTAGTGTAACTTTTTTGATTACTTTAAAAAGTAATGTAACTAATTACTTTTGATTACTTTTCGATTACTTTAAGGTTTTAATGAGTATTGACCCATGTTCAACATTTAATTTTTGAGAACTGAATGTGAACCTTAAAAAAGCGGAATTGGGAATTGACACCTGTATGACTGTATTCCTGTATATCCATCAGTAGTTAAAGGACAAGAGTCAGCAAATGCAAATTCTGCCCTGTAAAACAATGACAGCACAATTGTTGCTGTATGATCTGAAGCCCCATTTGGAGCTTTTAAACAAGCTTTGAAAAACTTTGATAATTTGCTGCTGTAATATTATAGATTTTTAGAATAAAAAGCTAGCAGATGTGCATAATCAAAAATAACAGAAATACAATTATAGAGCATTCAGTATTGTAAGAAAGCCCACACTGTTTCTGGATAAATACATTATTGTATGAGTTAAGTTCTGTTCCGTTTTCTGCCTTTTTCGTTGTAAAACGGAAATGTCCCATGCTCCTGAATGCACCATAGCTTTCCGACGCTCACGAACGCAACACTGTGAACGCTGAGCTGTGTGGACGCGCGTTTGATTTTCCGCTTAAGACAAAGTTTTGCAGTTTCACAACACACGTCGGCTCTCACTGTTTATTGTTGTGGGTGAATAACAAGAGGTGGCTGTCAACAAGCTTGAAGGCTGTCATTTTTGATGCGCTGCTTGAGCTGAAATAAAACCGTGAAACGTCCGCTCGCTTGCTGTTCTTTCAGAAGGCTCAGGACAGGATGGATCAGAGTGATAGAGACAAGTAGCCGTAGCGGGGAAACGGCGATACAGGGCGCGAAGCGCAAAGGTTTTACTTTATATTTTTTTTAAAAATGTAACTAAATTTGTAATTCTTAATATTTTCGGAAGTAACTGTAACTGAATTACATATTTTCTCACTGTAACTGTAACGAATTACAGTTACTCTTTTTTTGTAATTAAATTACGTAACGTCGTTACATGTAATCCGTTACTCCCCAACACTGTATATATATATATATATATATATATATATATATATATATATATATATATATATATATATATATGTATGTATATATATATATTAGGGCTGGGCAACGATTAAAATCTTTTTTTTTCCCCCCAGTGTCCTGTCTAGCAATGTGGCAATAGGAATTGATGTCTCAATGCCAGATAGAGCTCGACAGATTTTGCTTTTACAAGTGGAGCGAACAGCTTTCGCCATAGTGCTCCGCTTGATTCATGCTTGTAAATAGCTTTATTGTGATTCCTGCAGGGAGAATTTCAAATTATATGGACACTACAATGGGAGAGTAAAGGAAGAACAAGAAGAGAGAGAAAAAAAAGAGAAGAGGGGAAAGAAAGAAGAGATAAAATGGAGAGAGTGATAAAACGTTCTCCGTCTGCTTCATCACCTGGAAAGAGAGATGCAAAAAGAACAGCACAACCAACAGACATAAAGCAACAGATACAATTGAATAACACCTAGATGCCATTGCTAAATCATATGTATTATTATTTAAGCTGACATGTGTAATGTGATACCTGAAAAAAGAAAGTGAAAGAACATAAATAAATAAATTAAATTGGCGGCCGCCTCGCCAAACTCACGCTACCGCCTCGCAAACATTCAAATAAATAAATAAATAAATAATAATAATAATAAAAAAAACTCGATATGCTTGCATGTTTATTTGACGTTAACACGCGGTTCTTTGTTGTTGCTTTCGCGTGTGCATATAGTGAATGGCAGGGCAAAAACACATGGAGTTCTCGCCGTAAAGCAAGACCGACTGTCGCGGTCTTGCACGAGACTTCTGAGCCTGTGGGTGCGGGCCGAGGGCTCTTGCAATTGCAAGTACGGTATTTCCCCCAGAGACCACCAGGGCGGCCGAGAAAACCTTTGTTCGACCTGAAATGACTAATTTAATCATCCAAAACGCAATTATACACTGTTTAAAGTTATTTAATGTTTAATAAATAACCCTCTGTCTGTTATCTGGTGATAATCAGCTCTTAAGCTGATATCAAGACAATGGTTGAAAGGGATGAATTCGAGCACTAGCGATCTTTTAACAGCAAACTGTGCACACACATAGTATAAACGAGTGACAACTTCTCTTCAAGTTAAAGAATTTAATAACAGAAATAAAATTAACATCCAGAGAACATCACAATATAATGCTGTTTATTTGAATTAACACTATATTTCAATCAAAAAATCCGCTCTACTAGGCTCAACTAAACTAATAAGCAAAATGAAGATAAAAAAAGCTAAGCTAAGGAACTATATACATGCAAAGAACACAAAAGACAAAACAAAAGTGGTTGATCATCATCAGAATAATGCAGTGAATCCTGGTTCACAACAGATCTGATGTATAGAACATGGAATGGAGTTAAATTAGCTTAACTAATTTAGAACAACATTTGGCATGTTTTCAATCTATTCACAATGTGAATCCTGAGTAAAAAAAAACGTTATTTGATTAAATAACATTTGTTTGTGTTAAAGAACTAAAGTTCATCTTAAAGAATGTAAATTGAGGTTAAATTAGCTTTACTAATTCAAAACATTTGGTATGTATTTCAATCCATTTACAATGCAAATCCCAAGCTACACAAAATGTTATTTGAGGAAATAACATTTTAAAGAATCATTTGCTTGGTCATTTTTAGGAGCACTTGTGTTATTGATGCAATTCGATCCCCGGACGCTAGGGTTCGCTGTAGCGATTGGACGCTAAACTCGGTTACTCCTAAAGTTAAACAAAACGCCTTTAAATCAACATTAATATTCCATATTAATGCTGGAATAAGCTCATAGCACTATCAAATGATGGTGGAGCGAAACGAACAAGCGTTAAGCTTTAAACGGGCTTTTGGTAAACAACCGGAACCGGAAATTACCAGAAGCCAAATAGCATTTTGGCTAGTGGATAATTCACGCTGACTTTAAAAGCTTCGGCTTTTATTTTAGTCATAGGGAGTGGGCCAGATAACAAAAACAATAATGTCCCATTAATGTATGAAACCCTTGTGGAGTTAACATTTGTTATAACCATAAAAACACACTCGAATGATATTAGCAATGTCGTGGAGCCGAATGCTAGCATGAGCTGCTTCTGTTAGCTTTTTGTTTTAACCACCATACACAACGCATCACACAAACATTTTCAAATGACCATGTAACCTTTCCCTTTTGGGTTCTCTGCCGAAACTGTCGGTGCCTCGTGTGAGTTCTGTCCACTTTGGTCATCCAAGTGTGGCAGTATAGAGTGGGAGGTAGACTTTCAATCAAGATCTTGGTTTTGATTGGTCCCTCACATCGGCTGGCTTCTTATAAAAAGCCTCTGTTCTCCTGATGTGCTCCTCTCTGACTTCAGGCATTGGTTGTCCCTGGCTGTTTACATCTGTGTTTTCTGTGCCTTATGGCAGCACAGACAGTTGCTCAAAGTGTGATTCTGCTATTCTGCCCTGCTTATTTTGCATTGCTGCTATTACCTGCTGCTGTAGTTGTTGTGGGCATGTGGCCGTCCTGCTGCTTGGTGTGATTCCCCATAGATTGATTACATTCTGGAGCTAAGCGGGACCCAGTTCAGCTGCCACTGAAAGGCCATATTAAAATTGCTCAATGAACGTTTGTTTTTGTATGATTCGCTCCATATTTTAACAAGTACTGTGTTTTCTAGGAGCTGATTGTCACGGCTGTTGTGGTGGATCCTTTGGTGGTGGTTTCTTCTTGGCTTGAGGTGCATTCATTATTTTATGGTGTATGTATTTCTATTTTAGTTTCCCTCCAGTTGTTTCCACTGCTCTCCTGTTGACCACAACTCCAGGCCCAGCTATGATTTATGTGAATGTGATTTTAAGATTGACTTTGTAAAGTTGTAAAGTTGTTCATTTGACCTGTACTGTCTTAGCCTCTCAGTTTACAAACCTGTGTGCCTTACCACCCTATTGTCACACAAGGAAGGCAGTGAAAGGGAGCCGTTGTCCCTTCAGCAGCGGCTAGTGTGCTGCTCTGCAACCTAACAGCAGCAACATGTGGTCGGGATCGGAGGCCTGGGCTCTGTGGCGTCCTCTGACCCGGTTGCAACCACAATTTCAGCAGATTTGGACTGTGCCTTCCCCATGCCCCTCAGCATGGGGAAGTGGGTGCTGTGTCGGCTTTCCAGCGCCCTCTGGAGTCCGCTTTCCTGTAAAGACTGAGAAGAAATAAACAAAGCTGTTTCTGGCATGGCGGGATTCCTTTCCTCCTGCGCCTGACACTGAAGATAAGACAGCAAACTTAACTCTGATTTGCCCAGTCATGTCTCCTGGGCGAAGAGAGATTTCTCCAAGGTGCTGCATGGTGCATCTTTCAGGCCCTGCCAGGGCCCATCGTTGTTCATGTCAGTCTTCCTCTTCCTTTGTCTCAGGCAGGAAGAAGGTGAAGACCTCGAAAGGGGGACCTGTCCGATCCCGATTTGACTCATTTTGTGAGATACACCCTACATTCCTGGATGGAAAACGGTGTGTCTTTCGACTTTGTTGTTCCTGGACGTAGAAACGTTTACATGTTTGGATTCATGATACTTGGATTTCTACTTATTGGATTTGGTGGATTTTTAAAGTATCAGCAAATACAGCGGATGTCGGTAGCCATTTGGCCTTGATCAGTCTACCGGCTGCATATGATGCGCTCACTAAGGTGGTGAACGGACAGACCTGAAAGGTGGAGGAGAAGAGCCAAAAAGCTGGCTGCACTGGAACACAGACTGGCTTCGGTGGTTTAACTCAAGGGGAGATGGGACGAAATCTTGATGTGAAACGCAGAAGAGCCCAACAAATTTGGAATATTGGATTTGCCATTTGGAGCCAGCAAAGACTTCAAGCTGACAGGAAACCAGAGCAGCTTGTCTTGTAACAAATAAGTATTTGGACTGTGCCTTCCCTATCTAGTCACTCCTGGATTGTTTTAGCGAAAAAGCTCAGAACTCTCCCCTGCTCCCTCCTCCCCCGCTGACATCTGCGGATGCTTTCTGAACTGTTGGCCAGCTGATAACATCAAGGACAATGGCCTCTGGAGAGTGTTCATGGAGAGTGTTCACCCAAACAGACACACATAACTAGGCAAGGCAAATTTATTTATATAGCACAATTCAGTAAAGAGACAATGCAAAGTGCTTTACATGATTAAAATATAGGAATAAAAGCAAGTAGGGATAGAATGTAAAAACAAAAAAGAACATTAAAAACAGTAAAACAGTTTAACTGGAACATTCAAAGGCAATTTTAAACAAATGTGTTTTTAATCTCGATTTAAAGGAACTCAGGCTTTCCACACTTTTACAGTTTTCTGGAAGTTTGTTCCAGATAAGTGGAGAATAGGAACTAAATGCTGCTTCTCCGTGTTTGGTTCGTGTTCTAGGTATGCAGAGTAGGCTGGAGCCAGAAGACCTGAGTGGTCTGGAGGGTTGATACACTGATAGCAAGTCTGTGATGTATTTAGGTGCTAAGCCATTTAGGGATTTATAGACCAACAGAAGTCTATTCTCTGAGATGCAGTGAGCCAGTGTAATGACTTTAGAACTGGGGTTATGTGGTTGATACACTGATAACAAGTCTGTGATGTATTTAGGTGCTAAGCCATTTAGGGATTTATAGACCAACAGAAGTCTATTCTCTGAGATGCAGTGAGCCAGTGTAATGACTTTAGAACTGGGGTTATGTGGTTGATACACTGATAACAAGTCTGTGATGTATTTAGGTGCTAAGCCATTTAGGGATTTATAGACCAACAGAAGTCTATTCTCTGAGATGCAGTGAGCCAGTGTAATGACTTTAGAACTGGGGTTATGTGCTCTACTTTCTTAGTCTTAGTGAGGACGCGTGCAGCAGCGTTCTGGATCAGCTGCAGCTGTCTGATCCACTTTTTAGGCAGGCCTGTGAAAACACCGTTGCAGTAATCAATTCTACTAAATATAAACGCATGGATTAGTTTTTCCAGATCCTTCTGAGTCATTAGTCCTTTAATCCTGGAAATGTTCCTCAGGTGATAGAAAGCCGACCTTGTAATTGTCTTTAGATGCTTTTGAAGGTTCAGGTCTGAGTCCATCACTACACCCAGATTTCGGGCCTGATCAGTGGTTCCTAGCTGAAGTGACTGAAGCTGTGTGCTAACTTTTGATCTCTCCTATATTGGTCCAAAGATTATTACTTCAGTTTTGTTTTTATTCAATTGAAGAAAGTTTTGACACATCCAGGCATTGATTTCTTCTAGGCATTTACTCAGTGTCTGAACTGGTTTATAGTCACCTGGTGACATGGTGATGTAAAGCTGTGTGTCATCTGCATAGGTATGGTAGCTGATGTTGTTATTTTTTATTACCTGTGCTAGAGGGAGCATGTAGATATTGAAGAGGAGGGGACCCAGAATGGACCCTTGGGGAACCCAACATGTGATTTTTGTCATCTTTGATGTAAAGTTACCTACTGATACAAAAAAGTCCCTGTCCTTTAAGTAGGATTTAAACCAGTGAAGAGCTGTACCAGAGAGGCCGACCCAGTTCTCCAGGCGTTCTAACAGGATGGAGTGATCGACAGTATCAAATGCTGCACTGAGGTCCAATAGAACCAGCCTGGTGTTTCTTCCACAGTGTGTATTTATATGGATGTCATTAAACACCTTGATAAGGGCGGTCTCTGTACTGTGGTGAGCACGGAAGCCAGACTGGAATACGTCAAAGCGGCTGCTCGTAGTTAAGAAGGGGTTTAATTGTTGAAATACAGCTTTTTCAATAATCTTACTGATAAAGGGGAGGTTTGAGATGGGCCGATAGTTCTGGAGTAGAAGTTTGTCTAAGTTGTTCTTTTTCAGCAGTGGTTTGATATTTGCTTTTTTTAGGGACTGAGGGAAAACACCTGACAGAAGGGACGTGTTTATTATCTGGGTCAAATCAGACACTATGACAGGTAAAACTTTTTTAAAGAAAGCTGTGGGTATAACATCAAGGCAGCAGGAGGAGGAACTTAGCTGCTGAGTGATCTGCTCTAAGCTTTTGTAGTTTATTTGGCAGAATTGGAACATTTTATCAGAAGTAGTTCCAGCTGAATACGGCATTGGTTCTGGTGTTGATATGGTAGTACAAAGTGATCCTCTAATTTTTAGGATTTTCTCAGTAAAGAAGTTAGCAAATTCATTGCAGGCCCTGGTGGAGTGGAGTTCGGAAGCCACGGACACAGGAGGATTTGTTAACTAATGCTAATAAAAACAGATGAACTTACACGCGACTAGTCTCAAATGTGTACCTTTCTGCTTATATGTCTCGTCTTATTTGTGCTTCTCGTGCCAAGGTTTTTGATATCTCAAACTGTATCCTGTTAATAGGATAAAGTTTTAAATATGTTTTTTCCCTCCAACTTTCCTTTTGTGGCCCCCATCTTTCCACAGAGTAATGGCAGCGCCATGTGGGCACTGTGAAAGAGGTGTCCTTGGCAGCATGGCCTCAGTAAATCGTCTCCCCCTGAAATGTTTGTGATGTTTGTGATGGCAGTTGTACTGAAACAGCTGTTATGCCAGA
The DNA here is from genome assembly GCF_011125445.2 of Fundulus heteroclitus. Classification (NCBI taxonomy): domain Eukaryota; kingdom Metazoa; phylum Chordata; class Actinopteri; order Cyprinodontiformes; family Fundulidae; genus Fundulus; species Fundulus heteroclitus. Next base: position 357,992 of record NW_023396524.1, read on the forward strand.
AGCTGTGTGAATATGCTCATTATTATTAATAATTATAATTTGGTATTATAATTTAAGTAACAAGTCACTCATTTCGGCCGCTCCTTGGCTGACGTCACTTCCTGTTTGCGGTAAGGCGTATTGTATCACTTCCTGTTTTCACTGCGTGAGCAACGGTTTGTTGCTCCAGATTCTCTCGCTTTTATCTTTAATCTCTTTGCTGTAACATCTGTTTCTAACACATAAGCACTTTTAAAACATTTTCTGTTGCTGCACATCACGCTTGGGAACTCCTCGTGTTTCACGGTTTGCTCTCTTGGCGTGGTAGAAGGGCGCTAGCCTAGCTTTAGCCTAGCCTAGCTTTAGCTCCACAATGGCTTCCTCTCCTACTATTACTTCAGCTTCTCCGTTTCTGACTAAGTCTCCCCTTATCTCCTGCTCTCTGTGTCAGATGTTTAGTTATTCCTCTGCCTCCTTTAGTGATAATGGTACTTGTAATAAATGTAGTGTTTTTGTAGCTTTGGAGGCGAGGGTGTCAGAATTAGAGTCCCGGCTCCGTGCTATGGAAAGACCAGCTGATAGCCGCCCCTCTGCTAGCGTGGAGCCACATAGACCTAGCGTTAGTTCACTTAGTGGTCCTCCAGAAGCACCCGAGCAGCCGGGTAACCAGGCCGGCTGGGTGACGGTTCGTAGGAAGCATAGCTCTAGATTTCAGCCCCCAGGTCACCACCAACCCGTCTGTGTTTCTAACAAGTTTTCCCCACTCAGCGACACACCCGCTGAGAAGCCGGCCCTGGTGATTGGGAGCTCAATAGTCAGAGACGTGGCACTAGAGACACCAGGGATCGTAGTCAAATGCCTGCCAGGGGCCAGAACGGGCAACATAGAATCTTACCTAAAACTGCTGGCTAAGGATAAGCGTAAAAACAGTAAGATTGTTATTCACGCTGGCGGTAATGACACCCGGTCACACCGATCGGAGGTCACTAAAGTTGGTGTTGCTTCGGTGTGTGAGTTTACTAAAGCAATGTCGGACTCCGTAATTTTCTCTGGTCCCCTGCCTGATCTGACCAGTGATGACATGTTTAGCCGCATGTCATCATTCAACCGCTGGTTGTCTAGGTGGTGTCCTGAAAACGACGTGGGCTACATTGATAACTGGAGAACTTTCTGGGGAAAACCTGGTCTGATCCGGAGAGATGGCATCCATCCTACTTTGGATGGTGCTGCTCTTCTTTCTAGAAATCTGCCGGATTTATTAGTTCTCCTAAATGCTGACAACCCAGGGTCCAGACCAGGAAGCAGAGCTGTAGTTTAACACACCTCTCTGCAGCTTCTGTACTGTTACCCATCCATTATCCTATTGAGACGGTGTCTTTCCCACAGCCAAAACTTAACAGATCAAAAACTTATCTAAAAGGAACAAATCATAAAAACCTAATAAAAATCAATACGGTTCACCTTGAACCTAAAAATAAAACAATTAAATGCGGTCTATTAAATATAAGGTCTCTCCCTCCAAAGACTTTGTTAGTTAACGAATTGATTTCTGATAAACATATTGATTTGTTTTGTCTCACAGAAACCCGGCTACAAGAGGACTACGTTAGTATAAATGAGTCAACTCCCTCCAATTATTCAAATTTCCACATTCCCAGATCTGTGGGAAGAGGAGGAGGAGTGGCAACCATCTTTCAGTCTGATTTATTAATTAGTCCCACGCCAATTAATAATTACAGTTCTTTTGAACATTTAACCCTCAGTTTCCCTCATCCAAACTGCAAAGCAATAAAACCTCTTCTGTTTGTGGTCTTGTATCGTCCACCAGGCCCTTACTTTCAGTTTTTAGATGAGTTGTCAGATTTCTTATCTGATTTGGTGTTAAATACTGATAAGGTTAATATAGTGGGTGATTTTAAGATCCATGTTGACACAGAATGTGATAACCTTAGTGTAGCCTTTAAAACTATCCAAGATTCAATTGGTTTTGCTCAAAATGTGCATAAACTGACGCACTCTTGGCTCCATACTTTAGACCTTGTGCTGACATATGGCATTGATTGTGAAGAATTAACAGTATTTCCTCACAACCCTGTCCTATCTGATCATTTTTTAATAACATGAGTTTAATCTAACTGAGTTCTCCACCCCCCAAAAGAGGGTTCCATTATAGTAGATCTTTATCAGATAATGCTGTATCAAAACTTAAAGAGTCTGTCCCCTTTTTAATATCCTCCGTATTGCAGAAATGCCCTGTAGATGGCAGCAATATTGTTTCTTCCAATTCACAAATAGATGTCTTTGTAAACGGTATGACTTTGTCATTGCGTTCTGCATTAGACAATGTAGCTCCCTTGAAAAAGAAGGTGATTATTCACAGGAAGCGTGCTCCCTGGTTTAATTCAGAGCTGCGTTCCTTGAAGCACAATGTTAGGAAATTGGAGAGAAAATGGCGCTCTACACACCAAGAGGAATCCTACCTAATCTGGAGGGACAGTCTATTGTTGTATAACAAGACCCTTCTCAGAGTTAGAGCAGCATATTTTTCATCATTAATTGAGGAGAATAAGAATAATCCTAGATTTCTCTTCAGTACAGTTGCCAAACTTACCCAGAGCCACAGCTCTGTTGATCCATCCCTTCCCTTAGCTCTCAGCAGTAATGATTTTATGGGATTCTTCATAAATAAAATTGATTCCATTAAAAATAAAATAATTGGCATCCTCCCAAACATGATTACCTCGTCCTCAGTAAGTGAGGCAGCATTGGAGGAATCCTTAGAACCTGCGCAGTGTCTGAACTGTTTAAAAGCAGTAGAGCTTTTTGAGCTATCTAAAATTTTAGCTTCATCTAAACCTTCTACCTGTATGTTAGACCCAATCCCAACCAAGTTGTTTAAGGAGGTATTCCCTCTGATCAGTGGTCCTATTTTAGACATGATTAATCTATCCTTGGTAAATGGATATGTAACAAAAGGCTTTTAAAGTAGCTGCTATTAAACCTTTACTTAAGAAACCATCTCTTGATCAAGATGAGTTAGTAAATTACAGACCTATATCTAATCTTCTTTTCTTATCTAAAATTCTTGAGAAAGTAGTTGCTAATCAACTATGTGAACATTTACAAAGTAATGACCTACTTGACGAGTTTCAGTCAGGCTTTAGAGTTCATCATAGCACTGAAACAGCTTTGGTGAAGGTCACCAATGATATTCTCATGGCCTCAGATAATGGACTTGTGTCTATACTTGTCCTGTTAGATCTCAGTGCTGCATTTGATACAGTTGATCACAATATTCTCCTACAAAGACTTGAGCATACTGATCATATTTCTCCAATTTTAGCTTCCCTTCATTGGCTTCCTGTTAAATCAAGAATAGAATTTAAAATTCTCCTTCTAACGTATAAAGCCCTTAATAATCAAGCTCCATCATATATCAGAGCTCTGATTACCCCGTATGTTCCTAACAGAGCACTTCGCTCTCAGACTGCAGGTCTGCTGGTGGTTCCTAGAGTCTCTAAAAGTAGAATGGGAGGCAGATCCTTTAGCTATCAGGCTCCTCTCCTGTGGAACCAACTCCCAGTTTTGGTCCGTGAGGCAGACACCCTATCTATTTTTAAGACTAAGCTTAAAACTTTCCTTTTTGACAAAGCTTATAGTTAGAGTGGCTCATGTTACCCTGAGCTATCTCTATAGTTGTGCTGTGATAGGCCTCGGCTGCTGGAGGACATCAGGGTCTAATTTTCTCACTCTACTGATTTCTACTGTTCTTCAGTCTACTGTTCTCCAGTTTTGCATTGTATTACATTGAAATGACTTTCATCATTTCAGCTTTTAACTTTTTGCTCTCTCTCTTTTTCTTCATAGTAGGTACACCTGGTCTGGCGTTCTGTTAACTGTGACATCATCCAGAGAAGACGGCTCTCCGCCTCTCTGCCTACTCGGACGCTCTTTTCTCTGCTCCCTGCTTGCTTGCATTTTCCTCCCCTTTTTATCTCCTTTTTATCTCTTAACCAAAATTACAGAAAGTTGGATTTAGTTATTTTATTTTATTTAATTTCTGTGATTTATTTTTGAGTTTGATTTTTTCCCCGTGTGGACTCTTTTAGTTTTCAGCTAATCCACACAAGATGCCGCTTTACAACAGCCCAGAGGAGGCAGTTCTCAGGAAAAATGCTCTTATGGAAAGACTTCAACATGAAGCGGATATGAAGGAGAACCACCCGATTCAAAGGATGCCTACCTTCACCACAATGGACTTTGACAAGCTTTTACAGAAGATAGCTGTTATGGAACTGAAAATCTGTCGACTCGAAGTGAATTATGATGTAAACGCCACGCATGGAAATGAAACAACCCTGCCTGTGATTCTGAATGGTGACCACCAGCCCAGCGACTCGGCGAACAAACAGTCCCCGGAGGAAAATGAGAATCCCTGGACCACTCTGGGTGCAAGACCAAAGGATCAACGAACCCCACACCTAGACAAAGAAAACTGGCAGAGACTACAGAGAGATGTCCCAGGACAAGTGAAACAACAACGGGCTGTTCTCAAAACAAATGATAGGAGTAAACCTGCTGGAAATGCAGGAATTCCATTACGAAACAGATTCGCTCCGCTCCAAAATGTGACCAGGGAGGATCACGACAACAATCAGAGGTATGTCAACGATTTTCGTTCTAAGACATCACAGAAAAGACATGCCACAGGGCCAAGGACCCTGATATTATGCAATGGATCTGTAAGGGGGATTAAACATTTCTGTAACAAGAAAAACACAGAGGTGTTGATTTATAACCCTTCGAACTCTGGCCTGGTGTCTGAAATATCAGACAACCTTCAGAGGATCTTGAAAGAACGCCCGACCTTGGAAAAACTCATAATACAAGCTGAAGCCCTGGGCGACACCCGGATAAGAAAATCAGAAGTATTGAAAGAGGATTACATTCGTTTGTTGAACCTAGTTCATGGCCTTAATGTCAAGGTGCTTCTTAGCGGCCCTCTCTCGCCCGTTTACTGTGGAGATGAGATTTTTTCCAGAATTCTGATGTTAAACAAATGGCTGGAAAAAAACATGCAAACAAACAACTGTAACCTTCATAGACAACTTTAACATCTTCTGGGAAAGAAGACATCTGTTCAACAGAGATGGCTTCTCTCTAAATAGGTCAGGTGCAAAACGGCTGATTTCAAACATCTTCTATTCTGTGAACCATACGTCATCAGCTTTGTCCCAAAACAAAGTACATCCAGTGCCTAAACAAAAGATAAGCCCAGTGCAGCCCAAACAAGCCAAGATAAACATGGCCAGAAAGATGACACAGAAAGAGGCTACATCAGAATTACAGGAGGATTCATCCCAGATCTCAGCAGGACAAAGAGAGGACCAAGAATCGCCATCGTCACAAACACCGATCCAGACTACACCCGCCTCGCCTTCCTCTCCACAAAGCCCAGAGGTTCCTTTTCTGGAATTTTCTCCCAACATGAACAAAGTATTTAAGATTGGCCTACAGATGACATCCTCTCCATATAGCCACAGCTCTGTGACTAAACCAGCATCTTCCAAAGGCCGCAGAGCCCCAGATCCTCCTCTACGTATCACGGAACATGCCTGTCCTCAAGACCTTCAGATTACTTCGCTGTGATACACAGCGGGCCCTCGCTGCACGTTTATCAGACAAGACAGTTTCGAGAATCAGCTTGGGTCTTTTCCCGGGAATTACGGAATATCTGTGATGATTCGTGGCAGAAAAAAGAAAAACAAAAGGATAAACAGGAACAAATACTTGAAAGTCATTAACTGTCAGATGCAACCTGTCACAGAGACATCATCAACCACCAAATCATATAAACTAGGTTTATTAAACATTAGATCGCTGTCAGGAAAATCCCTTTTAATTAATGACTTTATTATTGACAACAATCTTGATGTTATGTTTTTAACAGAAACATGGTTACATGAATCTAATGAAGAAGTAATACTGCTGGAGTCAACACCTCCAAACTACAATTTCCTTTGTGAGAGCAGACAGCAAAGGAAAGGTGGAGGAGTAGCAACCTTGTTTAATGATTCACTAAAGTGTAAAAAGGTGTTTTTGGGAAAATTTGACTCTTTTGAACATTTGGCTCTCAAGGTAAAGAGCCCGGTACGAACTATGTTTCTGAATGTTTACAGACCTCCTAAGTCCACATCAAACTTTTTTAAGGATTTTAGTGACCTCTTGTCTGTGATATGTGTTGATTATGACTTTTTAATTATTGTGGGAGACTTCAACTTTCACGTTGACAACCCTGAAGACAGAAGTGCAAAAGAACTGTGTGACACACTTAGAAACTTTGGTTTAAGTCAACACGTTAAACAGCCAACACACAAACAGGGACATATTTTAGACTTGATCATCACTAAAGGTCTAAACATTTCACAGGTCAATGTAACTGATGTTGCCTTATCCGATCACTTCTCCGTTACCTTTGAATGTATCATTACCAGTGACTCATTTAGCCAAAGGGACATCGTAAGAAAACGCACCTTTAAGGACAATGCCACTGAAACTTTTATTCAAGCTTACTCTGCTACTTCAACCTTGGGCTGCAACTCAGTAGATGAGCTAGTAGATAACTTTCATTCTAAAGTCTCAGACATCATTGACTGCATTGCTCCAGTTAAAGTGAAAGTTGTTTCCGGGAAGAAAAAATCTCCTTGGAGAAATGCTCCAGCAGTTAGAAGTGAAAAAAGGGAATGTCGAAAAGCTGAACGCAGGTGGAGAAAGAATAGACTCCTGGTTCACTATGACATCTATAAAGAGAGACTTAACAGATATAACTTACAATTGAAAAATGCAAGAGAATCTTTCTTCTCTGAGATCATTAAGAAAAACATTAATAATGCTCGTGTCTTATTTTCCACAGTCGACAGGTTAACAAATCCTCCTGTGTCCGTGGCTTCAGAACTCCACTCCACCAGGGCCTGCAATGAATTTGCAAACTTCTTTACTGAAAAAATCCAAAAGATTAGAGGATCTGTTTGTACATCCATACTAAGTTCAGTACCAACGTTGTCTCCTACCAGAATTGATTTTGACCAAATGTCCCAATTCAGCCAAATAAACTCCAAAAGCTTAGAGCAGATAATTCAGCAGTTAAGTTCCTCCTCAAGCTGCCTTGATGTTCTCCCCGCAGCTTTCTTTAAAAAAGTTTTACCTGTCATAGCGTCTGATTTGACTCAGATAATAAACGCGTCCCTTCTGTCAGGTGTTTTCCCCCAGTCCCTAAAAACAGCAATTATCAAACCACTGCTGAAAAAGAACAATTTAGACAAACTTCTACTCCAGAACTACAGGCCCATCTCAAACCTCCCCTTTATCAGTAAGATCATTGAAAAAGTTGTATTTCAACAATTAAACACCTTCTTAACTACGACCAGCCGCTTTGATGTTTTCCAGTCAGGTTTCCGTGCTCACCACAGTACAGAGACCGCCCTTATCAAGGTGTTTAATGACATCCATATAAATACAGACTGTGGAAGAACCACAGTGCTGGTTCTATTGGACCTCAGTGCAGCATTTGATACAGTTGATCACTCCATCCTGTTAGAACGCCTGGAGAACTGGGTCGGCCTTTCTGGTACAGCTCTCCACTGGTTTAAATCCTACTTAAAGGACAGGGACTTTTTTGTATCAGTAGGTAACTTTACATCAGAGATGACAAAAATCACATGTGGGGTTCCCCAAGGGTCCATCCTGGGTCCCTTCCTCTTCAATATCTACATGCTCCCTCTAGCTCAGATAATAAAAAATAACAACATCAGCTACCATAACTATGCAGACGACACACAGCTCTACATCACCATGTCACCAGGTGACTATGAACCAATTCAGGCACTGAGTAAATGCCTAGAAGAAATCAATGCATGGATGTGCCAAAATTTTCTCCAATTGAATAAAAACAAAACTGAAGTAATAATATTTGGACCAATAGAGGAAAGATCAAAAGTTAGCACACAGCTTCAGTCGCTTCAGCTAAAAACCACCAATCAGGCCCGAAATCTGGGAGTAGTGATGGACTCAGACCTGAACCTTCAAAAGCATCTAAAGACAATTACAAGGTCAGCTTTCTATCACCTGAAGAACATTTCTAGGATTAAAGGACTGATGTCTCAGCAGGATCTGGAAAAACTAATCCATGCGTTTATATTTAGTAGAATTGATTACTGCAACGGTGTTTTCACAGGACTTCCTAAAAAGTGGGTCAGACAGCTGCAGCTGATCCAGAACGCTGCTGCCCGCGTCCTCACTAAGACTAAGAAAGTAGAGCACATAACCCCAGTTCTAAAGTCCTTACACTGGCTCCCTGTATCTCAGAGAATAGACTTTAAAATACTTCTGTTAGTCTATAAATCCTTAAATGGCTTAGCACCTAAATACTTCACAGACTTGTTATCAGTGTATCAACCCTCCAGACCACCAAGGTCTTCTGGCTCCAGCCTACTCCACATACCTAGAACCAGAACTAAACATGGAGAAGCAGCATTTAGTTCCTATGCTCCAATTATCTGGAACAAACTTCCAGAAAACTGTAAAAGTGCGGAAAGCCTGAGTTCTTTTAAATCAAGATTAAAAACACATCTGTTTAAAATTGCCTTTGACTGTTCTAGTTAAACAGTTTTACTGTTTTTAATGTTCTTTTTTGTTACTACATTCTATCCCTACTTGCTTTTATTCTATTTTCTATCTACATTTTATTATTTTGGTATATCTTAATCATGTAAAGCACTTTGTATTGTCTTGTACTGAATTGTGCTATATAAATAAATTTGCCTTGCCTTGCCTTGCCTTACTACCATCTAATGTAGAACAGATTACTGGATCAATGTGTGCTTCTGTGCTTTTTTGTCTCTCTTGTTGTGTCTCTGCTCTGTCTTCTGTATCCCCAGTCGGTCGAGGCGGATGACCGTTCATACTGAGCCCGGTTCTGCCAGAGGTTTTCCTTCCCGTTAATGGGGAGTTTTTCTTCCCACTGTCGCTTCATGCTTGCTCAGTATGAGGGATTGCAGCAAAGCCATGTACAATGCAGACGACTCTCCCTGTGGCTCTACGGTTACCCAGGAGTGAATGCTGCTTGTCGGGACTTTGATGCAATCAACTGGTTTCCTTATATAGGACATTTTTGACCAATCTGTATAATCTGACCCAATCTGTATAATATGATTGAACTTTATTTTGTAAAGTGCCTTGAGATGACATGTTTCATGATTTGGCGCTATATAAATAAAATTGAATTGAATTGAATTCAACTCAAAATTTAGCTATAACAAAATATAGTTCAAATGGTGGTGATGTCAGGCTAGAAGCTTGTAATGATTTATACTACTAATGCATTAATTAATTAGGTGTTATGAACTCATTTATGTCGGAACAAGATTATCCGATCGGCATCCGACCGCAGAGGTTTATCCGGCAGACTATGAGAACCCCAATATAACTGCAATTAGAGTTTAAATCCTTATTCCTTATCACCAATCCAATGATAATGTCTCTGTGTTAATATCAGATGTTAACTCCGAACGTAGGTTAGCTCTGAATTCTGAATAACCATGCAACTGTGAATTGGAATGAACACAAAACAATTACTATTCCACAAGTTGGCTTTATTGAACTAAAGCAATTCCCTGTTACAGTAATTCTCTGATTCAACAACCTTGGAATTCTACTCGCTACTAAACTAAACATGCAAGATATATGTGGAAATAAAAAGTCAAAAATGGATTAAAATGAGAGCTAGCAAATCTTAGTTTAACTCATGGTTGTTTAAACACCACATTCAAGACATCGGCATTTGACGTAGCAGAATTGACAGACAGAACAGCTTTGAGAATCCCACTGGACGCTTTAATGTTTTGCATAAGCTAGTTAAGCTGAGGTAACTACAGTTCAGCTACACGGCACCCTCCCAAGATGCCGACTATGATGATGTAGGGTCTACAACCTTGCGTGATGCGTGAGGGGAGATCCTAATGATGTCACCACGCTTACGCTAATGTGGGGTGTTGCCTCGGCCAGAGTGGGAGCGCTTGCTGAGGAGTTTAAACGAAGACCGCTAACTGAGTTTCAAAGAAAGAGATTGAATCCGCTGATAAGAAGGAAGTGAAGAGAGAGAGAAGAAGATGGAAAAAGAGTTACAGAAGGATCCACGGCGGGGACTTTACGAACGACAAATCAAACACAGCCAAAATTCACCTTCGAAATGCATGCACATTCAACAGAACAATATTCAACAGTTAATACACTCTTTTACTTGATGCGGTTTACTCCTTGGAGTAAACCGCATTTAACTAAATCCCTAACACCTGCCCAGGCACTTCTAAACCACCTTACAGGTGAAAAAAAAGATATAAAGAAAAGAAAAGGGGAATTTTTCTTTACTATGACGATGTCCCGGCTTGGTCCGTGAGCTCTCCGAGTAACGCAGCGTCCTGAAGGCGCCTTGACAGCTGCGGGACCGGGAGGAGAAAGTTCCTTCTCTCTTCCAGGCTTCCAGACTCTTTGTTCGGCCAAACAAAAGCGTAGTCCTCTTTCGACTACCGGCAGATAACGGCTTAAAGTTTTTTGATCAGAGGGAATTCAAAAGTACTTCTTTTAAGTCGACCTCCTGTTAGTAAATACAGGGAATGGAGTTTGCGTCGTAATCTTCTGTCCAGCAAAGAGTTATCGAGCACGTGGCATGGGGGGGGGGGTAATCCACGGAGCAGCTGCGTGCCTTCCCTGTCTGGCAGAATGCCAAGAAGAAGGAAGATTGCGGTCTTCGGCCGGGTTTTATCACTGAGCTATATAATACACTGGAGTGCTGATTTTGCCGAAAAACTGAAGTCACTGGCCGCCATCTTGCTACTCCCTACTCTCACAGAATCCCATAGGATTTGGTTGCAATAACAAGCGGTTTTCTGGCTGAGTGAAAACGTTTCACAGGTAATTCTACAGTCAGTGGATGTACTAACACTATCAACTACTAGGAAATTAGGTGCTGAAATATTTTACATGTTATTCATATTAAATATATATATATATATATATGTATATATAAGTATGTGTATATGTATATATGTATATATATGTATACACATGTAAATATATGTTTTTGTATATTGTTATTTATATATTTATAAATGTTAAACATATATATTTAAATGAATAAAATGCAAAATATTTCAGCACATGACTTTCTCAGTACTTGATAGTTTTAGAACGTAACATAAAAGTATATGGCATTTGACATTTTAAAAAAGTCTTAAGCCCCCCCCCCCCCTGAACATGAGAAAATCCTCGTTATTCGATGCTGTAGCGTACATATTCCCTAGTTACTGGGGGAAAATAGGGAGTACCAATATGGCGGCTGGTGGCTTCAAAGCGACTCGTTCAAACAAATGGTGATTAGCACTCCAGTGTATAATATAGCTCAATGGGTTTTATAGCCATTACCTTGGCAACCTTATCTCGATCGGCGGCCATTTTGCCGTGTTGCATGATGGGGTTGGTGGCCATTTTGACCACATTGCATCATGGGAAATGCAGTCTGTCATGTCCCGAATTAATGCAAGTTGTCACGTCTGAACTGGCATTACATAGCATTTTCCCTCTGGGATCATTAAAATACAGTATGGATAGGAAGCGAAACGTCTTCAAACTTCGAAAAAAGTCCAGTTGTTTTGTTTTTTTAACTTTTTTGGAAGTTCCATGAGAGAAAAGTATTTTATCTCCCCATTGCTGTTTCCAAATTTTTTCATCTGTTACCCCTGAGTGTGTCTCTTGTAGGAAAAAAAACTATTTGCCTGTTGTTCCTTACAAAATAAAAAAAGCCTTGTGTTTAACAATATTTTATAAACCTCTAACATTTTTAGAAAAAAAGGATACAGACATTATAACTTTTGAAACACCTAAAATGTGCCTTGCTTTTTTTAACCTTACTAGATGCAGGATATTTAGAAAGTCCTTGTCACCTCTGTTTTACACAGTTTAACTTTAACTATATGCTCTATGAGTGGAGGATGCAATCCTGCACTTGCTGCTCTTGCAGTTCTGGTTAGACCTAAACTGCATTTCGTTGCCTTGTACCTGTACCTGTGTAATGACAATAAAGTTGAATCTAATCTAATGAAGGCAATAAACGAAAAAGAAAAAAAACAGGACTATGGCAGCCTTCAACCTTTCATCTCCCTTGTTATTACTTTAACATCTGTGTGCTGAATCTAACATTTACTTTGAAAATAATAAGTACCTTCTTTTAAAATTATATCTTCACAGAAAAGCAATTGTTGCACACTCGAACAAAGTGATGTCGAGACATGCGGTGGTTGTAAAGTTTCTTTACTTTGTTTTTTCTGAAAATGCCAACAACATTTACACATCAGACTTGCGTCACACCATGGCTGTTCGTTAATAATGAGTTCACGTCCTCCAACACATAAACTTAGGACCCAGGGCTGCCCTAAGCGCCTGTTCTAAACTGATCTCTTTTTAACTCATTTCACTCTCAGCCAGAATCGTTACCTATATGTAATGAATATTGAGCTTAACATAACCACATTGCTTTTTAATAACAAAACAAAATATTTATCAGACAGGTAAAAGGGAATGGAATTGAATTTAATGATAGATCTAGGGGGGGGGGGGGGGGGGGGGGGGGGGTTCCTTGATCTAAAGTCCCCAGCAACTGGTCCCCCACACTCTCCCCCTGAAAATGAATGTCGTCCTGACATAGTGACATCTCCCGAGGAACTGAGTTTTCAGCTGGTATGGGGGCAGGTTTGGAAGACAGTCTCTTGGTACACCTCTCTATCTGACACAGTTCTTCACATGGCGTCTATCACCCTCTTCATGCCATGTTGAAACAATTGACATTACTGGCCTGGGGTCCGTTCTTCGTACGTTGCTAACTCAGTTAGCAGGATTTCATTGTTGACGATTTGGCATGATCTTGGATCGTTTGGTTCTTCGAAAGACATCCTGCACTTGTTGTCATAGCAACAAGTGCGCCAGCTTGAGCCTGCTCCAGAGCAGGCTTATTTCATGTAAACAAGATTAGATCGCAGCTGTATAAGCGGAGGAGATAGGGAAGTCTGCCGTATCCATGTCCATTTTTACGACAACAACCTGTTGTGGAAGGCAAGAATAAATTCAGAGTTTTTCGAATTAATCGCGTATTGCGCAATAGACAGGATCCTTTAGCGCAGCGCGACAGTGTAATTGTAGAGAGATTTTTCTTGGTGGCTGTTATAAACAGACAAACACATCATTTAACAGTGGCTTTTAAAGAGGAAAAAGTTGTGTTGGAGCCATAAATAGAAAATATTTAAGTTATTTGTATGATGGTTTGCTTTTTATTTTTATCATATTCAGTAAGAAGATTTGTTCAGGCCATTTTATTGTGAAGTTTAGTTTTACTTTGAAAGGCTTGCTTCCTGTCGAGCCGTATATTGTATTAGAAAAAAAACTATGGATGAATTATTTAGACACGGAGCAATACAGTTTTATATGTAAACTGTGGATGACTTGGAAAAGGAAGATTTTCATTTTTTATGGATGAAGATTGTTTTTTTTTTTTTGTTAAAATTCCCAGTTTGCACTTGTCCTTTACTTCCCGTATCTAAGGAATGACACTGAAATTTGGATCTCTTGACATAACAAGTGCCTTTTTAAAATACAGTATAATAATTAAAGGCTACCATTTTGTAGAATATTCTTGTATTTCACTTTTACTTGTCCCCATGTTCTAGTGGGTCCCGTGGAGGCTCTGACATAAAAGAACAGTATTTACGCATTAATTTGTCTGCTGCTTTTTGCCAGCCCTCTCTCCTGGCTTTAACAGATTTTTAGGTGTTTTAATTAATGACTCAAATTCGGCATAACCTTCCATTAAAAGCTTTTGTTCTGCTGGGAAAAAAACTGTGGGCGTTCTTTGGCCATGCTGAACAGCCAATAGCAGCGTTGCTGATCAATGTTTCTACTATCGATACATTTCCCCTTTTAAACAAACGCATGAACGCGCAGTTATCTCAGATAACTCAATCCAGCCATACTAATCGTAAACAACAGGTGTGTTCGAAGAACCCAATTAGCCGGATCAGGATTAGCCGGATGAAATCATCTTGGATGTCTCATTTGATCTTGGATGTTTTAAGCAACGTACGAAGAACGGACCCCTGGTATTATCTGTATGGCCATTTTTGCAGGTTGTGTATCTCACACTGTAAAGTTTGCCTTTAAGTTCCTACCCCATCACCTTTTATTTGGACCCACTTGTCCTACTCTATGCCCAACATATATTAGTGCTGTCAAGCGATTAAATTTTTTAATCGCGATTAATCGCATAATGTCGATAGTTAACTCGAGATTAATCACAAATTAATTTCATATTTTATCCTTTTATTTCTGAAAGTGTAATAGCCTGTTTGGGCATTTTAATATGCAATTTTGCAAAAAATGACACTAATAAAATACATGCTTGTACAAAAAATATTTTTATTTTGTTATTTTTCAAGCACTTTTCAGAATTGGAAAACATCCTGGTGCCAAATGTTAAACTCTGGACTATAATGGCTATATGACTAATCATGACGCCCTGATGTTTACACAGTGTGTAAACAATTGTGTAAATAAATACCTGTTTTCATGCCCATTTATTTTTTTTTGCCTCTTAAACAAAGATAGACATGGTATTCTGCACCAAGTAATCTACTTTCAGCAGTTATCACCAGTTATTGCACCATAAACTGCAGAAAATACGGGCAGAGTTGCTCTCTCTGCCTTTACTACCGTCGGCTCCTATGGCGGAGGGATATTTCAGCTGGATACACTCAAATGTAGTGCAGGCAGGTCTCATAATAACCCCTATTTCGTCAACTATTTTAGAGCCTAAATAAGCGATTTCACTTTCAGAAACCTGCCCAAAAAAACCGCAACCCTTGACTCATGAAATTTAGAAGCGCTTTTAGAAAAAAGCCCAAAGTCGCATGTGTCCGAGGGTAAAAGAAACTTTGCGCTCACGCGCAACGCGAGTCTGTTTTGCTACAGTTTTCTAGCACTCTTGAAAGCGCAGAGGGTAAAAGAAAAACAGTCCGGAAAAGCGCGGCGGGGGAAAAAACATTAGGGAACGGTATGTGTTTTGACGTGCGATTAACGTAATTAATTAAAATGGGTTTACATTAACGCCGTTAGTAACGCGTTTAACTGACAGCACTAATATATATATATATATATATATATATATATATATATATATATATATATATATATATATATATATATATATATATATATATATATATATAAATTCGAGTTAACTATTGAATTCAATTGAGTTGAATTCAATTCAATTCAATTTTATTTATATAGCGCCAAATCATGAAACATGTCATCTCAAGGCACTTTACAAAATCAAGTTCAATCATATTATACAGATTGCAGCACTCCAGATGTGCACTTATCAGCTATCAATATACTTTCCGCTTACGATTCTAATCCCCTCTGTTCTGTACAGGTACCTAACTCGTGTCCCACAACCCGAACATATAATAGAACAATGTAACCTAACCCCAATATGAACTGAACATTACTTGTGCCTAACCATAAGTGTTGGTTGGCCTAGCTTGCTGTATGTGAGTGTTTTGGGTGGATTGCGTTGTCTGAAAGGATACTGTCTCGGAGCAGGTTCCGGCCCTTTCTCGTCTGCTTCATCAGATGTTTCCTTCCGTTTCTACTCCGTTGTTGCCTTTCCTTGCCCATCATGTGTTTCACATCTTTCTCTGTTTCAGCAGTCAGAAAATCACACGGCAACAATAAGTTTCTGTGCAAAACTCTCGTCTTCCCCGTGCCTTTTTCTGGATGTACCGCATAAACAGGACTGTCCTTGTGTTTTCTTTCAGTGACTATACAGACCTTGTCCTCCCAGTATGACCTGAGTTTTCCAGGTCCTCCTTTCTCCTTGAAATTTCGCACCAAGACCCTAGATCCTGGCTGCAGTTCCACTCCATGTATTCTCCGGTCGTACACTATCTTCGCCCTGTTCCGCTCTTTCTGTGCTGTCTCGAATGCCAACTTGTAAGCTTCTTGCATCTTTTTTCTCCACTTGCTGGCATAATCACTGTGGGAGGTGCTCTGCTCAGTTGGAGGTAACCCAAACATCATGTCCACTGGCAGCCGAGGACTCCTGCCATAAAGGAGGTAGTAAGGTGCATATCCAGTTGCTTCGCTGCGCGTACAATTATACGCATGCACCACTTTGGGCAGGGAGCTCTTCCAATCTGATTTTTCTTTTTCTGTCAGGTTTCTGAGCATTGAAAGAAGAATTCGATTAAATCTTTCTGCTTGACCATTTCCAGCTGCATGGTAGGGAGTTGTACGGGAGCCTTGGATGCCACAATACCTTTCCAGCTTAGCAAACAGCTTGTTTTCGAATTCTTTACCCTGATCGTGGTGAAGTTTAGCTGGAAATCCAAACTTTAGGGCAAAGTCTCCGAAGATCTTTTCTGCAGCAGTTTTCGCCGATTTGTTTGTGCATGCATAGGCTTGAGCAAAGCGTGTAAAGTGGTCTATGACAACCAGTATGTATTCATATCCTCCTTTACAACGCTCCAAATGAAGGAAGTCAATGGAGACCATCTCGAACGGGTGAGTGGTAACAATATTGACCAGCGGTGCTCTTATTATCCTATTTGGATGTTTCCGCTTTAGGCAACTACAAACTTTTGTCACATAGTGTTCCACATCCCTCTTCATATATGGCCAGTAAAATCGGTCACGGATTAAGTTTAATGTTCTTTCCACGCCAAGGTGTCCCATTTCCTCACGCAGCTGTATATATTAGCTGGTGGAAAACCTTAGGCAGTACAAGCTGAACTTGAGTGGAGGACTTCCTAAAAAGGATGCCATCTTCATCGACACAAAGTTTGTTTCTTTCTCTAGCGAATACAGAGATTTCATCACGCCAATTTCTTTTGGCATGCTGGGGCCACTGTTTTCTCATCACAAACTCACGCATCTTTCCAATCAATGAATCTTCTTCCTGTGCTTTTCGGAGTTCCTCTGCTGATATTTTGGCCACTGATGGTGTTACGTGTTCTTGTCCTTCATCATCGCAGGCCGCCATTATGACTGCAGGACACAACCACGGCCCTTGATCATGAGATGTTAGTTGGACTAATTGTGTGACAGACGAAATTACCTCTGGCTCCATCTCCTGGACACATGTCCGCATGTACTCCTTCATGTCTGTCCAGGGGCATTCTAGACAGCCCGTCTGCGTCCCCATTAACTTTCCCCGGTCGATACTTAATGGAGAAGTTAAAGTCTGCTAATTCGGCTATCCAGTGGTGTGTGGTGGCGTTTAGCTTGGCTGACGTTAAAACGTAGGTTAGGGGGTTATTGTCTGTATAGACAACAAAAGAGGGTGCATAATAAAGGTACTCTCTGAATCGTTCACAGATTGCCCACTTCATTGTTCAGAACTCTAACTTCCCAGAATGGAGGTGGTAATTCTTTTCTGGGGCAGTGTTCTTGACCCATAACCTATGACCACAAGTTTGCCTTCCTGTCTCTGGTACAATACTGCGCCGAGGCCTTCTTGGGAAGCATCGCAGTGCAATATAAATGGTTTCTCAAAGTCAGGGTAACCTAATAGAGGAGGAGACAGCAAATACTCCAACAGCTGGCAGAGAACATCCCTATGCTGTTTCGTCCATTCGATTGGATGGCTTGAGGGCAGCTGGTCTGAGCTTTTGTGTTTCCCCTTGTTTGTTTTTGACCCTCCCCCTTTCACTACCTTTCCAGGTTTCTTTTCTATGGACAACAGGCTGTACAGGGGCTTAGCCGTGCGTGAGAAGTTGGGAATATATGGACGATAATATGATAGAAAGCCCAACATTTTCCTCAAATCACCCACTGTTTTTGGTATGCGGTCTTTGAGTGCTTGTACAGGTGCAATCTCAGCAGGATCCATACAGTAGCCATCCTTGGATACAATCTTCCCCAGAAACCTCACCCACACAATATTCAACACATTTTAAAGCATATTCAAAAGCATTTTTCATTTCATGTTACCTGAGACAAAGACACTTGCTTTCTTTCTTTTTTTTGTCCATTTATCAGGGCCCAACTTGTTTGCCATCACTGATAGCATAGCCTTATAACATTATTATTTTAGAGCGGGCGGCATTGGGCGGAAGCTGTACTTTTTTCTTTTTTTTTTACCTCGGAGTGGCCATCGCTCTGTTACTGTACTATCTTTGATGTGTCAATCAAACAATTCAACCAATCAAATCAACCACTGAAGACAACATGCTAGCCAATTACAGCTGGAGAGGGGCGGGTCGCTTGGTCATACAAATAGACCAGTTCACGCGTGACGTCAGCGCTACATCCGGGTCCCGCGGGGTAGGCAAAAAGCACAGCTGCTCTCGTCTACAACATGACAAAACGGGTGATTTAGAGCGTACTTTTAGTTAGTTTATTTTTGGAATCTAAACAATGCCTACGACTTGTTGTGCTCCCGGTTGCACAGAGAGGCATTCCAAATCGTTGGATGTACGTTTCTGTCACTTACCGAAGAAAGAAATGGATATTTTCAAAAGAGCGCAGGCAGACACTCCCAATGGACTGGGGGAGACATCAGACTACGACAGAATTTGCAGCCTACACTTCATCTCCGGTAAATACAACTTAATTCTGCTCTAGTCATTGTTCTACTTAAATAGCGGCGGAGGGGAGGTGGCGATCACTACAGGGGCCGGAGAAGCCGCTTCTGCTGCTGCTACAGCAGCCGCTTCTGCTACCGCTACCGCTTCTACCAGCAGAAGCGGCTGTAGCAGCAGCAGCCGCTCTATTACGCCCTCGTTCACGGGCGCTAGTACTTCTGTGTTTACGCTGCAATGTCGCCGACACCCCCACCCATTTTAAGAAGACAAAAACATCAAAATAATCCGTAGTGAACAATTTTTTTTAACCTACCAGGCGGGTCTTCCTCTGCTGTCTGCTGTCGGCTCTGTGTCAGACGCCGCTTTGTGCTGTTGCACAAACATGTCTGAACATCCATCCATCCATTTTCTGACCCGCTTAATCCCTCATGGCGTTGCTGATATAAAATATAGCCGTCCAGTGGTTTCATGCTTCCATGCTCTCTTGTCTGTACTGGCCTGGGTCCAATGTAATTCTCCCTGCGCGGTGGGAGACTCGTTTTGAGGAAACTATGGTTGCAGCTCACTGTCTGCCTTGCTGTGGTTACAGAGAGGTGTCTGTTTTGTAGAATAAATCATCCGCCGATGAGTTATTGATCCGGAAAAGCCGAATCTGTGAATATCTTTCTAACTTTACCGAAGTATAAGGCAGCTGTATGTCGCGGTACGGAGCACTTGGCCAGCATTTCACAGACTGGCTCCGTCCCTTCAGGCTTTTGCTGTGTGGATCTGGCAACCTGATATCATCAACCATCAACTTACTCTTAAAACGATCTTGTGATACGTTATCTAAAGAAGAAAAATACGTGGAGAACTCGTCAGTTTCGCTGTTTGCGTCTGCCATTGTGTTCGCCTTTTGCCTACCAATCCGGCGCGCATGCGCGAAAAACCCGCATCAAAACAATAACAATGAACTGGTCTATAGCCTTCAGAGAGAAGCCGGCGCGGGGCTCGGCTGTGGTCACTGTCGCTGTTAGTAGAGCGGGACGAATATTCGGTCTGATTACCAAATAATTACAAGAAGAGACAAAGAAGCAAGCGAGAGCGAGCTGGAAGCAGCGCTATAATTTTCTGTTTGAAACATCAGCATTAAAGTCAACACTGGAGTAAACATTGACGCTAGGAGGGTTAGCTAGACAGCTAGCAGCACAAGGAGCTAAACTAAGAAATAAAACTGCCAAACTGAAAAAACTTGGGTTACTTCAAGTAGAAGGGAACTCTGCTGCCCCAGCTGCTGTAATTACAGAACCTCTTCTAGTATGAATTTTTATTTCAGTCAGTGTTCAGCCTGACACCAGTGCTCATGTTTATGCATGCTAATGCTTGACTTTTGAGTCAGCTCTAAAGGTTGATGTATCTCACTGTTAGTTTCCATTCCAAACCCAGCATAAAACCTGCCCAACTAAAAAGAAAAAAACAAGCCCAAATCTCAAGCTCTCTTATGTTAAAAGCGCAGAAGTATGAAACACATGAGAACATGCCACAATGTACACAAAATATACAATCAGTCAACCAAATAACACACAAGATCACTTTAACTAATATATCAACTGGAAAAAAACAAAAAGTAAACTTTTATCAATAGCTTCCCAACATGAGTAATAAATCCACCTTAATATAAACGTAATTTCTCCTCCAGAATATAGCTCAATCAAACATTTCTCTTTCACACAGCCATGAAATATTTTTAAGTTGATCAGTAGAACTCAACGCCTCTTGGGGCGTTTACATTGACCAATACAATTTCATAGTGACACTTGATTAATCATTGTTCTTTTCTTGTTTTATCATAGCAATCAATATTATTCATTATAACTATTATTCATTGATGTCAGATTCGACTCATAAATTGACCAGTAAAATGAGTTCAATGAGATGGCATTTTATTAAAAGGGTTTTAGTTTTCTTCCAGATCATAGACAACTATCCTGATCTACCATCAGGATCAACATTCAAGCAGGAAATTAAGTTGTGGCACACAAAGCGCACATCAGTGGAAAAACCCAGCTTTCTCCCTGAAATTCTAAGGATAACAAATATGAAGCGCTACCCAAACATTTCTATGATTCTTCACCTTCTGTCAGTTATACCTTTTATGAGTGCTTCTGTGGAACGTAACCCGGGCCTTAAAGCAGTGAAAACTTTGTTAAGGTCGACTATGGGACAGGAAAGGTTTGTGGCTTTGCTACTTATGTATGTCCACAAGGACATTCATTTAGACATCAACAAAATCATAGACATATTTGCCCAGAAGCATCCTAGAGGGTTGACATTTGTAAACCCATTATCATCGTCATCATAAAGTTGAAGGTGTCGTAGAAGAGAATAATATTCTTTGTCAAGTCTTACTGTTCTATTATAGGCTTATGGCTTAACTTTACCATACACGTTCATTGGTTTAACTTACTTTAAAGTTCTTTTTCTCTCAACATAGTTTATCTCGTTAAAATATATTCAAAACTCCTTTATCACTTGAACCATAACACACTGTTCTAAGTCCTTGGGTCTTTTTAAGTCATTTTTTTCTTAATATAGTTTATCTGGATGAAATAAATTGTTAAAATACATGTATATTAAAAAATCCTTTATCACTTGAACCATACCAAACCATTCTTAAGTCCTTGGGTCTTTTTATTTCATTTTACTAAATAAATAAAGAAAATCTTTGTTTGATTAATTGTTAATAGGGATAATCTTTTCTTCAAACTACCTTTTAACCTTGTGCATGCTGTAAAAACCAAGAAATTTGTCTTAAAAATTCTTTTTCAATTACAATAGTGTAATCATGCTAATTCCACTTATGTTCATCCATTAAAATGATTATCAATTTAAAAACCCTTATATGAATAATTAGGGTAGTGTGAAAGAGTAAAGATGGCATTCTTTGGTCATTTAGCCTCACATTGTCTTGACATGACTCTTAGGTGCGCACCCCCCTTTGAAAAATCCTGGATCCGCCCCTGCTCTAGATCCTCTTTAGAGAAGTCTTACCTGAAATGGATTAGTTCTTTGCAGACTTTTGTATCTTTGGATTTTTTCCAGATTTCATTTCTGGCGGTCCGTGTTGCAGACTAAACGATAATAGGTCTCGGCATTTTGTTGTATGCTGTATCGTTTTTTTTTGGCCCTGCCGATGAACGGTGTCGACCAATTCCTGTAATTTGTCCACTGCCACTGGAATCACCCTGGTCAGGATCCCGACTACAGCCTCTTTTACATCCTCATTGTCTGTCTCCGGTAAGCCTCAGGTCCCATCTCCTGTTGTATTTGGCATTTTCTTTACACATATCCATCAGAGTGCTGTTTTCTTTCTTCAGAGCGGTTATTTGTATTTGTAGTTTTCCAATTTCCTCCTTATTTTCTTTAACCGCTTGTGTATTAGCCTCTATGCCGAGTTCAAATCTCTTAAGACGTTTGTCCTGAGTGTCAAATCTTTGCAGGACTGTTTGAATAACTTCATATATACTCTCATCGCTAATGGTAGTTTCTTCGTTGCTCATTTTGCTTTCTCCATGCCCCCGGTTCTTCTTCTTTTATTCGCAGCTGGAGTCTTGAAAGTGCAGCTGCTCATTTCGCCATTTAGATTTTTCTCACAGATATCATAGATTCAATTCAATTCAAATTTATTTATATAGCGCCAAATCATGAAACATGTCATCTCAAGGCACTTTACAAAATCAAGTTCAATCATATTATACAGATTGGGTCAGATTATACAGATTGGTCAAAATGTCCTATATAAGGAAACCAGTTGATTGCATCAAAGTCCCGACAAGCAGTATTCACTCCTGGGGAACCGTAGAGCCACAGGGAGAGTCGTCTGCATTGTACATGGCTTTGCTGCAATCCCTCATACTGAGCAAGCATGAAGCGACAGTGGGAAGAAAAACTCCCCATTAACGGGAAGGAAAACCTCCGGCAGAACCGGGCTCAGTATGAACGGTCATCTGCCTCGACCGACTGGGGGTTACAGAAGACAGACCAGAGACACAACAAGAGAGACAAAAAAAGCACAGAAGCACACATTGATCTAGTAATCTGTTCTACATTAGATGGTAGTAGCGGGTGAGCCGTCTTCTCTGGATGATGTCACAGTTAACAGAACGCCAGACCAGGTGTACCTACTATATCTATAGATCCGGGCTGCTCTGTACTCCCGTGCCTTTTAAAGATGTCCACTATGTATGATGCTCTATCACGTTCTAAGAAGCGAAAACGGTTGCAACAATACAGGTGCGAGTGGGAAGAGGCTCATCTATGGCTGAACAGAGTTAGAGAAAATAAATACCAGGCCGTATGTAAGATGTGTCGGCAAGTATTTTCAGTGGCGCATGGGGTGCTGTCTGATATTAGACAGCATGGATCAGGAGAGCAACACTGCAGGAACAAAAGAACGCACCAGACCCTAGCACCAGTCATAGCACCAGAAAGTTGACAAATCTATCTCTGAACTAACATTTCCATCATGTTTTAACAGGTAATGGAGAGAAATCTGGTTTCAACAGGATGGAGAACTTTGTACCTGAGAGTTTCCAGTTTGCAGTTTGGACTCTCCAGTCCAGCAGAGAGAAGCTTCACTCCTGAATCCTGCAGGTTGTTGTTCCTCAGGTCCAGTTCTCTGAGACTGGAGGACTGGGAGCTGAGAACTGAGGACAGAGCTTCACAGCTTCTATCTGAGAGGTTACAGCCACTCAGTCTGAGGAGACAGGGAGAAAATCTGTTATTAAACAATTCATCAGAAATATTGTTTATTTCTTTACAGTCACCAATGTTCTCCTTGGAAAGATTGATGGATCTGTCTGATTTTACACGTCTTTATGTTGCCTTTTGTTGTGAACTGGTTCATTATAAATAAACTGAAGCAACATGAATCAATATTTACCTCATTAGTAGATTTCTCACTATCGGAAATAAAAGCAGCAACAATCTGAGTCCTTACAGAGCTTTGTTGGAGGCTTTAACCACTGGCAGCAGCCTCAGAAGAACCTTCTCTGAAGCAAAGAATTTCTTCAGGTCAAACACATCCAGATCTTCTGCTGATGACACTAAGATAAAGATCAGAGCTGACCACTGAGCAGGAGACATTTTATCTGTGGAGAGACTTCCTGAACGCAGAGACTGTTGGATCTCCTCCACTAGAGAACGATCCTTCAGTTCATTCAGACAGTGGAACAGATTGATGCTTTTCTCTGCAGATACATTCTCACTGATCTGCTCCTTGATGTACTGAACTGTTTCCTGATTGGTCTGTGAGCTACTTCCTGTCTGTGTCAGCAGACCTTGTAGGAGTCTGTGATTGGTCTGCAGTGAAAGTCCCAGGAGGAACCGGAGGAACAAGTCCAGGTGTCCATTTGGACTCTGTAAGGCCTGATCAACAGCTCTCTGGTGAAGAGACTTTAGTTTGGATTTTTTAGAAAATAAAGACTTCTTAGATGTTTGTGTTTCTTCCATCAGGTTGACACCATATTTGATGAAGGTCCGATGAACATGAAGAGCAGCCAGAAACTCCTGAACACTCAGATGGACGAAGCAGAACACCTTGTCCTGGTACAGCCCTCTCTCCTCTCTAAAGATCTGGGTGAACACTCCTGAGTACACTGAGGCTGCTCTGATATCGATGCCACACTCTGTCAGGTCTGATTCATAGAAGATCAGGTTTCCTTTCTGCAGTTGATCAAAAGCCAGTTTTCCCAGAGAAGAAATCATCTTCCTGCTCTCTGGACTCCAGTGTGGATCTGTTTCAGCTCCTCCATCATACTTGACCTTCTTCACTTTGGTCTGAACCACCAGGAAGTGGATGTACATCTCAGTCAGGGTGCTGGGCAGCTCTCCTCCCTCTCTGGTCTCCAACACGTCCTCCAGAACCGTAGCAGTGATCCAGCAGAAGACTGGGATGTGGCACATGATGTGGAGGCTTCTTGATGTCTTCATGTGGGAGATGATCCTCCTGGCCTGCTCCTCATCTCTGAATCTCTTCCTGAAGTACTCCTCCTTCTGTGGGTCAGTGAACCCTCTGACCTCTGTCACCATGCCAACACACTCAGGAGGGATCTGATTGGCTGCTGCAGGTCGTGTGGTTATCCAGAGGCGAGCAGAGGGAAGCAGTTTCCCCCTGATGAGGTTTGTCAGCAGAACATCCACTGAGGTGGACTCTGTAGCATCAGTCAGGATCTCCTGGTTCTGGAAGTCCAGAGGAAGTCGACTCTCATCCAGACCATCAAAGATGAACAGAACCTGGAAGTGTTCAAAGCTGCATATTTCTTTGGTTTCAGTAAAGAAGTGATGAACAAGGTCCACCAAGCTGAACCTTTTCTCTTTCAGCACATTCAGCTCTCTGAAGGTGAATGGAAATATGAAGTGGATGTTCTGGTGGGCTTTGTCTTCAGCCCAGTCCAGAGTGAACTTCTGGGTTAAGACTGTTTTCCCAATGCCAGCCACTCCCTTTGTCATCACTGTTCTGATTGGTTGATCTCTTCCAGGTGGGACTTTAAAGATGTCTTCTTGTCTGATGGTTGTTTCTGGTCTGTGTGGTTTCCTGGATGCTGTTTCAATCTGTCTGACCTCATGTTCATCATTGACCTCTCCAGTCCCTCCCTCTGTGATGTAGAGCTCTGTGTAGATCTGGTTCAGAAGGGTTGGACTTCCTGCTTTAGCGATCCCCTCAAACACACACTGGAACTTCTCCTTCAGACCAGATTTAAGTTGATGTTGACAAACTGCAGCAAAATGTTCTAAATGAACAGAAAAAGTAAAATCAGGAAGGAAACCAAATGATCTTCTGAAGATGATGTGAATAAATGTGATTCCATCTCTTCAGACATCAGTAAATGTGTGATTTATCCATCAGGTTAAATCTTTGTAGAAATCCTCTTACTGCTCTGCAGACGGTCAGCCAGCTCCTCCTGCTTCATCCTCCTCAGGAAGTTCACAGTGATCTTCATCAGTGCCTCTCTGCTGCTCCTCCTCTGCTCTTCATCCTCACCTTCCAACACCTCCTCATCATCTCTCTGACTCTTTGAGCGGTCTGGGTCATCTGGACTTAGAACCTTCTGGATCTTCTTCAGCTCCTTCTTCACAAAAGTGACAATGTTGTCCTCCAGCAGCTGGAACAGAATAATATATGAAGGACACATCAGACTGAGATCATGGATCCAAACATCAGAACCATGTTGGAGCATGGAGACGACTGAACAGAAGCGATGGAAAAGTAGTTGTTGTACATGTACAGACCATAAATATGGAGTCCAGCTGGGTTTGATGCTGCCGGGCAGACGGACCTCTGGGAACCTCTGAGTTCTGCTGGTCCACTCTGTGGAGGAACCAGAACAATTAGGAAGGAAGTAAATATTCATCCAGCAGTTTTCACAGATGAAATCACCAAGAGCTTCACAGTAAAAGTCCTTAAAACAGAAAAACTGAGCATCAAATGAACACGATACAAAGAAGTTAAAAAGAGGAAGATGAGATAAAAGGATGAAGACCAGAACCAGCAGAACCTCCCAGTAGACATTTTAAAAAGTGGGTCTTGAACTGGGACTTCAAACTGTCCACACTGTCAGCAGATCTGATGCTGGTGGGGACAGTGACCCAGAGCTTGGAGACAGTGGAGGTGAAGGTTCTGTCCACACAGGTCTTCAGGACAATGTGTGGGACATCCAGCAGGTTCTGAGGACTAGATCTGAGGTGGTGTGGACCTGGAGGAGGTCTGAGATATGTGGCTGTGTGTCCATGTAAGGTTCTGTCCTGGATGTGATGGTGAGTATTTTAAAATGGATCCTGTAGGTCCCTGGAAGCCAGTGAGCTCACATTATATCTGTCCACACAGAGACAATCAGAAGGTAATGGTCCATGAAGGACATCTGGATGTGAGCAGAGAACCAGAGGATCCAGGTAGTTGGAATTGTTTAATGTTCCTGCTGATCCACTAAGAACCAGCAGAACCTCTGATGGTCCACTTCAGCTCAGCTTGGTTCCACCAACCACATGATGAATTCAATTCAATTCAATTTTATTTATATAGCGCCAAATCATGAAACATGTCATCTCAAGGCACTTTACAAAGTCAAGTTCAATCATATTATACAGATTGGGTCAGATTATACAGATTGGTCAAAAATGTCCTATATAAGGAAACCAGTTGATTGCATCAAAGTCCCGACAAGCAGCAGTCACTCCTGGGGAACCGTAGAGCCACAGGGAGAGTCGTCTGAATTGTACATGGCTTTGCTGCAATCCCTCATACTGAGCAAGCATGAAGCGACAGTGGGAAGAAAAACTCCCCATTAACGGGAAGGAAAACCTCCGGCAGAACCGGGCTCAGTATGAACGGTCATCTGCCTCGACCGACTGGGGGTTACAGAAGACAGAGCAGAGACACAACAAGAGAGACAAAAAAAGCACAGAAGCACACATTGATCTAGTAATCTGTTCTACATTAGATGGTAGTAGCGGGTGAGCCGTCTTCTCTGGATGATGTCACAGTTAACAGAACGCCAGACCAGGTGTACCTACTATGAAGAAAAAGAGAGAGAGCAAAAAGTTAAAAGCTGAAATAACGACAGTCATTTCAATGTAATACAATGCAAAACTGGAGAACAGTAGACTGAAGAACAGTAGAAATCAGTAGAGTGAGAAAATTAGACCCTGATGTCCTCCAGCAGCCTAGGCCTATCACAGCACAACTATAGAGATAGCTCAGGGTATGAGCCACTCTAACTATAAGCTTTGTCAAAAAGGAAAGTTTTAACATTAGTCTTAAAAATAGATAGGGTGTCTGCCTCACGGACCAAAACTGGGAGTTGGTTCCACAGGAGAGGAGCCTGATAGCTAAAGGATCTGCCTCCCATTCTACTTTTAGAGACTCTAGGAACCACCAGCAGACCTGCAGTCTGAGAGCGAAGTGCTCTGTTAGGAACATACGGGGTAATCAGAGCTCTGATATATGGTGGAGCTTGATTATTAAGGGCTTTATACGTTAGAAGGAGAATTTTAAATTCTATTCTTGATTTAACAGGAAGCCAATGAAGGGAAGCTAAAATTGGAGAAATATGATCCCTCTTGTTGATTTTCATCAGTACTCTTGCCGCAGCATTTTGAATCAGCTGAAGACTTCGAACTGCATTTTGTGGACTTCCTGATAGTAAAGAATTACAATAGTCCAGCCTTGTTTGAGGAAGATTTATTATTAACATGAACAAACTGGAATCTGTCCGATAGATAAGATTTAAACCAGCCTAATGCTTTTCCCTTAATCCCTACAGTATGCTCAAGTCTTTGTAGGAGAATATTGTGATCAACTGTATCAAATGCAGCACTGAGATCTAACAGGACAAGTATAGACACAAGTCCATTATCTGAGGCCATGAGAATATCATTAGTGACCTTCACCAGAGCTGTTTCAGTGCTATGATGAGCTCTGAAGCCTGACTGAAACTCCTCAAGTAGGTCATTACTTTGTAAATGTTCACATAGTTGATTAGCAACTACTTTCTCAAGAATTTTAGATAAGAAAAGAAGATTAGATATAGGTCTGTAATTTACTAACTCATCTTGATCAAGAGATGGTTTCTTAAGTAAAGGTTTAATAACAGCTACTTTAAAAGCCTGTGGTACATATCCATTTACCAAGGATACACATGAAGCTTTCCTTCCCTGCTGAACTGCTCTCACAACGCACACAGGAACCAAGTCTTGATGGGTCAGACTGGCTCTACCAGCTATTTCCCAGCGGGTCGTGGAAATGTGATCCACTGTTAGTCTGACATGGAGCCAGGAAGCAGCAGAACCTCCTGATCAGCATCAACACTCCAGACATGAAGACATGAAGGTGTTTTCATCAGAACAGGGCAGCTGATTTCTGGAGATAACGGATCAAACCTCTGTCTGCAAATAGAACTGGAACATCTGAGAGCTCACTGGGAGGAACTGGGTTTCTGTTCTTGGCTCTTAAAGAAATGTAACGGGTCATTTCCAGAACCTCAGACCCCAACTGAGGAGACCGGTCCATACTAGGGCTGGTGATTGGCTAAAATATCACAACATGATTCCTTGCAGTGAAATCAGGATTTTATTAGTTTCCCAAAGTAACAATAAAGCTGTTGAAGAAAAATCTAGAGAAGCATTTAGACCAGAGCATTTCTGGACCCATTTTAATGAGTTGCTGCAGTTCTGCTAACTTGTCTGAAGCTCAACTGAAATGTAATAAATCCATTGAAATATTTAAGAGCTGAAGAACAGCTGCAGCTCTAAACTCCTGTGAGGGAACAACACCAAGTCTCTGGTTCTGATCCCAGTGATTGTTCCAGCTCCAGCTGAGAAGAACTGAAACTCTTCAGTCACTAAAACTGAGGAAGACTTTCAGATACGATGATAAAACGGTTCAGGAACAAAGAAAGAAAGTCCAGTTGGTTCCATGTTGGATTTGATTCAATCACTATGAATATGGGAGAGGGACTAAAGAGTCCAGTTAGCTCATTAACATGGAACAGAACCAATCAGAGTGAGCTCCAGTCCAAACTAAATCTTTGACTTTAAGCAGAGAAAAGTGTTTAATGATGGCGACTAATCAATGAGGCCCAAAAGCAAACAGATCAGAGCTGTTAAACATGATGTAGCAGCATCCAGGACGCCTCCAACAACATCCATTCTTTCCACTTTCACTGCTGTGGTTCTGGAGAACATCCAACACACACCGCTTCACATATGAACATAGAAATGTGGGAAAAAGAGCTGAGCTCACGTTAAACACATGTTGGAATAAAAACATGTCAGACTGACTCAGTTTCCACAGTTACAGCAGTTAGATACAGCTCACCTCTCTGAGGACGCAGGTCCTGAAGATCTGAAGTGAAGAGGAGGAGACCTTGACCTGTTGGTCTTGAAGGACACACAGCTGGGTTCTGGTTGTGGTTGATGTTTATGTGTCCACATGTTAGGAATCCTGTGAGAAAAAAACTTATTTAAACACTACTATAGAGTTTTTTTTTATTTGACTGATTCTAAAATACAGAGCTGTGAGACACAACAGAACCAGACTAATCATAAACTTGATGTTCTAAATGGTTCCTATCAGAACCGATCCAATCCTCCATCATGTTCCTGATCATTGATCCTCCTGAATAAAGTCCAGCCTTGTTTCTAGAGCAGAAAGAGCTGTTTCTGAGACAAACATGTTGGTTAGAAATGACTGAGAGGACAGTTTGGTGATGTTAGTGTTGAGCTCTGACATGGAGAAGAATCCTGAGTCCTTTTCACTCGGACCATCAAGGAGGTTCTGATGGAGCTTCATTAAGTCTTGGTGTTGTGTTTGTAACGTACTGAGGTGGAACCAAAGCTGATCCACTGCTGACTCCAGAATAGAGGTTGTTCTAGACGCCTGATCAATAATGAAGTGAAGCAGCTGGATGCCCACTAGTCAGAACTGACAGTTTTCTCCATTTTAACCAGAATCACTGATTAAAATCATGATGTGATGAATTGTCAGCTTCATATATTCACACCATAGAAATTCACCTTAATTTAAATGAAAATCGTATTTGACTGCATTGTTTTCTAACTAAGATTAAATTTAAATTGAATCTAAATTATTAAACTGGATTGACTGTTAATTTCTGTCTAAACTGGATGTTTTGTAAAGTTTTCTAGACAACATCTGTTGTGAATCAGAGCTTTAGAAATAAACTGATGTGAACCAAAGCTGCTCTAGTAGCTACAACCTACAACCATATTAGCTCCATCATGTTGGATGGATTATCATTTCTAATGAGAAGCAGACGTTCTTCCACTAATTATCTCCTGATCTTCCCAGTATCTACTGTTCTAAATGTGTTCTGTGTTTCCAGAACCGCTTCAGTCTAACTGATCCAGACTGCAGGTAGGTGGCTGTTTCCTCCACGAGTCCAGAGGTCAGCTGGGGGAAATGCAGGAAATGTGTTGGAAGTTGGTGAGTTTCTCACATCCAGACACTTTTAGCAGAATTACCACCTCAGTGTGGAAGAGGGTTCTGTTGGTTCCTGAGTTCCTGGTACCATGGTGTTCTGGGCTGGTTGGGTCTTCATGGCATGTTGACCTCAGGAGAGGATCAGACAAAGAGAGATCCAACACCTCCCTGGAGCCAGGCCTGCAGCGTGGGATGCAGGAGGGATTCAGAAGTTGGCATCTAATGTTCTAGCTCTGACTCCTTGAGCTTGGATGGATCCAGGTCCAAAAGCTACAGAACCCCCTCCATGTGGGCCACCATCTGCAGGGAGGTCGGGTTCTATAGGAGTTGGGTAACAGGTAAGTACGAGGAGCTAGGCATATAATTACTGGGATTATAAACTGGATCTAGAGACATGGAGGTTCATCTCACTGGTGGGTCATGAACCAGAGCTGGTGTAGGAGGTTAACTGGTACCAGCTACATGATTGGACTCACCTCCATGGACAGCTTGGGTTCTGGAAACAAACTCCTGCAGAGGAGCTGGACTTTCTCCTCCTCTAGGGTTACCCAGAGAGGATTCTGGTGGTCCATGGACCTTCAGTTTGCCTTGAAGAAGTTCTGTAAACTGATGGGTCCAAAAGGGACATGACAGTCCATCCCCGGTTGGGTCTGGTTTGGGGGACTGCAGACCTGACCTTAGGATGTTGTTGGGTGGTGGAAGGAGCGCTCCAAGGATCTCCTCAGTCTGGTCACCATGTCTTCCATGGAGGAGGAAGAGTCTACGTCCTTGGAGGAAGGTGAGTCCATCACTTTCTCTGAGGTCAGTGAAGGAGTTAAAACGCTCCTTGTTGTCATGGCAACAGGAGTGGATCATCCTGTCTGCTCTCAGGCTTTTGCATCATTAAGGTCCCTTTGCATCCTGCCAGAGACCTGTTTGAACTTCTCCCCCCTGGGAGGAGCTATGGAGCGACTAAATGTGGGACATTGCACCAGAATAAAAGCTTCTTTCCTCAAGCTGTGATGATTTTAAACATACAGACTCTATGATGAATGATAAAAGCACTTGTGGCCCTTTGTTTTATTTTATTTATTAGGGTTTTAGTATTTGTTTAAAATGTTTATGTGCCCCTCTCGTTGTATTAGAGTGGCTAGCTATGGTTTCCATCCCTCTGTCGGTGTAAATGTCAAATTGTGCACTTCAGCTACTTGTATCTCTATTCCAATCTTGATTTTTTAAACTGCAAATGGCAAATAAAGAGAAATCTTAATCATCCTGAGATGCTGAAAGCTCTGGACCCTGTGGAGCTGTGCTGGTCAGCATGCCTCCTTTCTTTATGTCCAGTTGAGAGATTTTTACACAAAATATTTACAGAGAACTGGCAACTGGTCACCAGGGACCCATCAGAACATAATTTTGACTTCAAAGTCATGTAGTTCCTACTGTAGACTTCTATTTTAAAAACTCTTGTTTTGTTGGAATAAAAACATTTCAGACTGACTCAGTTTCCACAGTTACAGCAGTTAGATACAACTCACCTCTCTGAGGATGCAGGTCCTGAAGATTTGAAGTGAAAAGGAAGATCCTTTGACCTGTTGCTCTTGAAGGACACACAGCTGGGTTCTGGTTCTGGTTTACTTTTATGTGTCAGTCTGTTAGGAATCCTGTCAAAATAAAACGTATTAAAACACATTTTGTAGCATTGTACTTTAAATACTTTTTCAAATATCACTAATTGTAAAATAAAGAGCTGTGAGGCACAGCAGAACCAGACAGTTCATAAACATGATGTTCTAAATCAGGGGTGTCAAACTCATTTTGGTCCAGGGGCCGCATTCAGCTCAATCTGATCTCAAGAGGGCCACACGAGTAAACTCATTGCAAGATTAAATAGAACTAATAAATGTGGACTTGTTGTTGATTTTTATATTAAATTAATTTCACTTTTACACAATATATTATGAATAACCTCAGTGTTTTTAAGAAAAGTGTGTGCAAATTCAACAATACTTTTACTCAGTTAAACATTTACTTAAGTGCATTATGCATAAGAACTGATCACAGTGATTATACACTGTTGAAAAACATTTATTCACATTTTTTGGAACTTAAAAACATTGTTCTGCATGACAATATACATCAAACAGATAAAAATTAAGAAATGATTAAAATTTTTCCACACCTGAAGCTTAATCTGCTAATTAAAACACAGCGCCCCTCGTGGACAATATAGGAACTGCATATTTTCAATTAAACAAAATACATGTTTTTTTTCAATAATTGTTTTATCATTCTCTTCCTTTTATCTTGTCCACTTGTGGAAGTCAAATCTGATGAGCTCTTTGTGGCATCTTATTGCCACATTGCCAGACAGGACACTGTCTGGCATTTATAATAATTTATAATAATAATGCATTTAGCCACAGGGCCGGACTAAATTGTTCGGCGGGCCGGATTCTAAATGGTTCCCATCAGAACCGATCCAATCCTCCATCATGTTCCTGATCATTGATCCTCCTGAATAAAGTCCAGCCTTGTTTCTAGAGCAGAAAAAGCTGTTTCTGAGACAAACATGTTGGTTAGAAATGACTGAGAGGACAGTTTGGTGATATTAGTGTTGAGCTCTGACATGGAGAAGAATCCTGAGTCCTTTTCACTCGGACCATCAAGGAGGTTCTGATGGAGCTTCATTAAGTCTTGGTGTTGTGTTTGTAACGTACTGAGGTGGAACCAAAGCTGATTCACAGCTGAGTCCAGAATAGAGGTTGTTCTAGACGCCTGATCAATAATGAAGTGAAGCAGCTGGATGCCCACTAGTCAGAACTGACAGTTTTCTCCATTTTAACCAGAATCACTGATTAAAATCATGATGTGATGAATTGTCAGCTTCATTTATTCACACAACAGAAATTCATCTTAATTTGAATGAAAAACTGGTTCTGTTTGTGGTTGATGTGTTTCTGTCAGTCCTGTCAAAATAAAACTTATTTTATTACCTACATAGAGGGACCATCTGGTTCTGTTGATCTGGGTCGTATTTAGACAGTAAATAAATGTAAAGATTCTTCCACAAATGTCTGATCAGCCGTCCTTCTTTCTAGGATGAATAATGTTGAACACATGTTGGTCATCAAGATCCAGGAAATGTTCTGGAAGTTGGTGAGTTTTTCCAGATGTGTCCTGCTGGAACCCAGAGCTCTAAGCAACAGGCTGGTGTCACTCAGCTGGTTGTGCAACACTGACTTGCTGTTTGTCAGAACCCACTGGTACCATGCTGAGCTGCTCTGTTCAGTCTGGATGAAGCAGCAAAGAGGAACAGCAGCAGCTTCAGGACCACTTGGTCTCTTCTGGCCTGATATAGTGAGAACGCTGTGTGAAAAGGGCTCTGGACACTTAGAGATGCTGATCTCACCTCTGAGCGTGGCTCTGGCTCTCAGCTTCCCCACACAGAGTGGTTTTAGAGGGAGGGACTCCCTCCTCTCTGTCCTCACACTGATCCATGCTGCTGAATTCACATCCACATCAGCTCACACACACTTTCTACCTTCACCTGCAGAGGAAACACACATCATTCATCTGCACATCAACTCTGATCATCCTTTACATCATTAGTGCTGGAAAAAGATCAGCTGCTCCTCCTCTGATTGGCTCTTCTTCTCTGCTTCATATCAGTGTCAGTTGAATGCAGTCAGACAGCAGTGAGAGGCAGAGGAAGCTGCCATCAGCTGCTGTACTTCTACTATCAGTCCACTAGATGGAGCCATGGAGCAACATTTCATCCACTGCACTGATTCACTCTGACTGAACATCAGCAACTATTTTATTTCACAATCATCAAACTCTACAAGTGGATTATCTGCTGCATCAAAGCTGAACTATTTAATAATCTGACTGAATCAAATACATTTTAACACTGATGTCATTTTATTGTGAAAGGACACACAGGAAGCGGCAGGAAGCTGTTGTGTCTGACTTTAATGGGAGAACAGAGTTTTATTGCTGCTCCAAATCTCTAGAAAAGCTTAAATCTTCATATCTTCTCCACTCAGACGTAGAAACATTCAGATCAATGATAAACATTTATGTTTTTTTATCAGATTATGTTGACACATCTGACATGTTCATGTGTTTTTATTAATAAATGTATTCCTATTTATTTTAATTTATTCAGTGGAATAATTGGTTTCCTTGCTTGGTTAAACTCTAGAGGACTCAGACCCACTTTTACTGGTTTTATTGTGACTATTAATAAACCAGACCTTTGACTGTTGGACCTCCTGAGTGATCTAAGGAGCTGTAATCTGTCGAGTCAGCAGCAAACTGATTGGTTGTTAGAACCAGATGGACTCTGACCCGGCACACCCTCCATATAAAATACATTCACAATGTAAACATCAGCTGCTGGTGCTGAAGAAGAAGATTTGCTCACATTTACCAAAATGGAGCCAGAGCCAGAGAAATGGAGCCACAGTGAAGTCCGGGCTTTATTGGACCTGTGAGCAGCAGGAGAAAAACAACATGAGGTTGAAACAATGGAGGCAAAAAGTGAGACACCTGAAGCAGGATCATAAAGGTCAAAGGTCACAATAACCAGAGTGGATCAGATAGGAAGAGCAGTAAATGGTTTATTTCACTGAACTCGGTTCTGAGGCGTCAGCAGCTTTTAATCCCAAAGTCCAACAGAGATAAAGTGGAACCAGATGATTGGACCTGGATCCGTCTCTGATGTTCAGACTAGAAACTAGCTGCACATGAGGATGAAAACAGACTAAATCAGGGTTTACCACAGATGGTAGATGGACTTCTGTCAGCCTTTGTTAAAGGCCCAAACATCCAGAACCACAGCAGGTTCTAGTAGCTATGATCCAGTACAGTGAACTAACTGGTTCTGATGCTCTGCTGCTGTTCACTCATTTCTACATTCAGCCATTCATCACTGGTCAACATTCACTTCTAGATGAACTGCTTCATCTCTTGGGTTCTGGTCCAAACTTTAGTCATTTAATCAGGATGTTTTATCCAGATAGTTCTAGAGCAGCATCCCGGACTCCTGGAAGGACTTCTGGGTTTAAAATAAGCTGCAACATTCAGCCAGGAGACCCGGTTCCTCCAGAATCATTGATTTTAGCCACAGTTTCTCTCTCTGCTCATTAAAATGATCAGAACTCAGTAATATCACAGTTTTTCTGACAGGAGATTAAACTCAGTCCCAAAGCTGATGATGCTTCTGTGTTAATAAACAGCAGCTCCATGGTCCACATGACTGGTACCGTTGGGTCCAAAGCATCAGGAAGATCTCTCAGCACCAAGAAAAGGGAACTACTTCCTGTTGACACCAGCTCAGACTCCTCTGCTTCATCAGCTGGAGCTGAAGTTCAGAACTTTGGATCAACAGGTTCTCAGAGTTCTGCTAGAAGGAGGACCAGAACATGTTGAGCTGTAGAGCAGATATGAGAGCATGCCTCAGCCTCTGCTTCAGAACCGACCCACTAGATCTGGTCGGGTAGTTCAGTGTGAAGCAGCAGGCCTCTCCAGGTCCATTTCTCCATGCTGATCCCTTCCTGTGTCACTAACAGCATTAAAAAGCAAACTCACTTCTTTTAGTTTTTATGCAGAAATCAAAGCATCAGAAGATCCCAGCTGGTGACAGAGTTTAAGAAGGTGGACATCAGAGCCTTGGACCTGAAACTGGACCAGAACCATTAATATGAACTGGATCAGAACCAGTTTGAGCTCCAGATTCTCTGTGGTTTCATCAACAAAGATCTTTGTTTAATGAAACTTTAGTTTGAAACATGAATTTAAGGAAAACAATGTTCCCAACAAGTTCTTAAACTCCTCAGACTCTTCATTTAGGAAATAAAATACTAACTAATAATTGTCCCTCATGGGTCAAACACTGTGGAACAACAGACTGATCACTTTTAGCAGCAAATCAGCCTTTAAGTCTGATTACTGCAAATATTATTGTTTTATTCATAGATTTATTAGATCAATGTTAAACTTTTGGATCATCTGACTTTTAATGAATTCAAATCTAAAATATTGATGATGAAAACTTTAAAGCTGTTAACATTTCCTGGTCTGATTGGACCCACCTTCAGGTCTTCAGCTGTTCTTCAATCTGCTCTCTGAACAGCAGATATTTTACAGCTGCCATAAACAACAGGCTGGAGAAATATCAGAACCAGAACCTCAGAAGTTCTGCTTGTGTCACTCTGAATTTATCAAACCAACCATCGTTCTTAAAGGGACAGACACACATTTTAAGACGATCCACAAAGTTTAACGAGCTGCAGAACCTCTAAAGAGACGGTTCAGGTTTCAAGTGGACCTTTGTAACTTTAGCAGAACAGCAGCAGAACCTTTGGATCACATGTTTTTCTCAGAGTCCAGAGTTTCTGGTTGGACGTTAAAAGGTGGTTTTAACACAACATGAAGGACGTTCCTGTCTTTAAGCTCCCAGATATTTAGATTTTAGACGGATCATCTGGAGCCGTGAAGCTGTGATTGGGTCGACAGAGTTCTGCTCATCTAAACATCACATCTGAACATCAGCTGTTCATCATGTTGTTTGGTTCCAGTTCATCAATAATCTAATAATCCTGTAGATTAGTCTTCAGACAGCAGAGATGAAACTTTGTGCTGAAATCAGAAGTGAACATGTTCTCCAGACATCAGAGAGCAGAAACAAAGAGGAAAGTTCCTCAAGACAAAGTTCTGGTAGGAAACAAAGCAAACTTACAGTTTGTTCAGACGGTCCAAAGTGCTGAAGAACAAGATGTGAACCACTGAGACACAGGTGAGCTGCTACCTGGAAGGAGGCGGAGCTTCAGCTGTGATGGAGGCAGGACAGGTAGGTTAGTGGGAGGAGTTCAAATCTGACTGCCTTCTGGTTCTCAGACTCATCTCTGCTGTTCTGCTGAAGAACCTGGTGCTACCTAGAAAGCAGGTGATGTAAAAACTCAGTTTAACTGTCTGCTAACAGTGAATTCAGAGAAACTCTGGTTCTTTTCTCCAGAAAGAGGGACCAGTCTGACTCTGAGGAACAGACTGAGAAGACAAGCTGCTCCCTGCAGGATCTCCATGAGAAACTCTGACGTTCTTCTGCTCAGCCTAGAACATCAGTCTGAATGTGTTCCTCACTATTAAACCAGATTCTTTGCTTCACTGTTGGACATTTTTCTGACCCACATGTGATGAGCTGTTATCCCCACATGTAGTCACTGTACTGGAATAATGTTAACCTGAATTATTTTAATCTGTGTTATGGTTCATAAACACATAATCATGAATAAGTTCCATGTTTCTGCCTTGTTCTTGTTCTCAGATGTACTGAAGGTTCCTCATCAGTGATGCAGAAAACTTCATGTCTACAGAGTGTTGATCAGTCAGAGAAATGATTGAAGTGAAACAGATCTTACCGTCATGATGTGAGTTTGTGGAGTTAAAACCAGCGAGGCAGTTCTATTTCTCTGATCTCAGCAATAAAAACACTAATAATAGCAGAACTTTGTTTGCTATTGTTGACAGGCTGACCAACAGCTCACCAATCATCCCTCCTGATGGAGACCAGCACCATCTATCTCCACCTCTGAGAACCTGCTGATGTCTCCTGAGCCTCCACAATCATTACAGCATCTAAATGACTTTAACAAACTGAATTATGTCTTCTTGACAGAAACACAGCAGAAGAGAAAATCCACAACTTGCTGCCTGGATTTGTTCCCTCTGAGTTTCTAAAAGCAGTTTTTAGCTGTGATGCCCCTGAAATATTACAGATAGTAAATACTTCCCTCCAGTTAGTTTGTTTTCTAAAGGCTGAAAACTGCAGAGATCAAACCTCTGTTAGAGAAACCAACTCTAGATCCATGGAGAATAAGTCCCTACAGGATCAGAACTAATCCACTGGTTCTGGAAAAGATCATTAAAAATGGTTCTGATGAACAAATGTATGACTTTGTGATGAAATGAATCTCTTCAGTGATTTCTAGTCAGGCTTCAGACCACAGCACAGAGACTGCACTGCTAAACGTTTACAATGATGCTCATCTTGACTGGAATGGCTCCAGAACTCCTCTGTTGGTTCTACTGGATCTCAGTTCTGCTGAACACAGTTCATCACAACATGTTGATGATCCAACTAGAACACTGGCTGGATTATCTGGTTCTGGGCTAAACTGGTTCACACCATATTTGGCAGACATGGATAACTTTGTGTCATCTGGTAAATAAATATAAATCTGGACCAACAAAAATTAAACGTGGGGTTCCTCAAGGATCCATTTTCAGCCACTATTATTTCTCCTCCATGTGATGC
The DNA here is from genome assembly GCF_011125445.2 of Fundulus heteroclitus. Lineage (NCBI taxonomy): Eukaryota > Metazoa > Chordata > Actinopteri > Cyprinodontiformes > Fundulidae > Fundulus > Fundulus heteroclitus. The sequence continues at coordinate 396,933 of NW_023396524.1, forward strand.
CAACAGGTCAGATTCTAGAGTTCTCCAGCATCTCCTAACATCCATGCTGACTACATGTGACTTGTAATCTCCATGTTGCTGCTGAGCCTGGCTCACTGCACTCACTGAGTCAGTGTGTCCATAATATCAATGAGCGCATCAGTCACAATATGCTACAGCTTCATGCAGACAGAAAACATCATTTTTAGTCCAGAACTGTGAGGATCTAGATCAGTGGTCAGCTAGACTCTATGAAACATGAAGCTTTGACCACATTTCTGTTATTTTAGTCTCTCTGCACTGGCTGCCTGAACATTTTAGGATTCATTTTAAAATGCTTTTATCTGCTTCTAAAGCTCTAAATGGCCTTGCCACACATTAGCTGTCTGAACTAGTACATCCTGCACATCCTCTGTTCCCTCAGGTCACTGATCAGCTGATCCTGAGTCAGCCAAAGATGAAGCTTAAGCTCAGGGTGACTGAGCTTAAGCTGCAGCAGATCTAGAATTATGAAACAACCTTCCCTTGGACATCAGACAGTTCTCCTCCCTGTGTTTCACGTTCATTTATAAAACCATCTATTCTCATTGACCTCTGACACCATCAGAGACTTTAAACTGTTCTGATTATCATTAATAACATTTGTATTCTCTTTCCTTTAACTTTATTTTTTAAAGATTTTATTATTGTATTATTTTAGCATAGGGCTGTTTATTTATTTTTGGTCTTATTAATTTTAATTAGCTTACTTTTTTTTATTAAAACACTTCAAAACAATAATCACAGCTGCTCGTGTCAAAAGAAAAACAGTTAAAACAATAGAATCAACATTGTTTTAACTGTAAAAACCAGAACTCTCATGATGTGTTTTAGGCCAAAGAGCTAAAATGTGTTCAAGTTTTAAAGTTTAATGTCTTGTTATGTTATCATATGGCTGCTGTTTATTCATATAGAGTAATTTGGTTCTGTGGTGCTGAAAGTGCTCTATAAATAAAGCTGGGATGGTACAGGGTCTAAAAACTGGAGAACAGAACATAAAGCTGGCTGTAGTTTTAGTCTTGGATCTAAATGTTCCACATTACTTCTGACATGATGGAGCGAGTCTGTTGAAGCTAGATGCCTTTCTCAGGGTAGGGCTGCATGTGAACGCTGCTACTTTCTGCTACATCACGTTGGCTCCATGCACGGCTCTGCTCAAAGCAGCAAAACAGGAACTATTTCTCTGGAAGTTCATGTTTCTAGTTCTGTTCAGTCTAGTTCTAGAGCTCAGAAACCATTTCTACCTTCACCTGCAGAGGAAACACAAATCATTCATCTGCACATCAGCTCTGATCCTCTGATGACGTCACAGCTCACCTGGTTTGTAGTTTTTCTTTCAGACTAAAACAGTCAGCAGAGCGTCTGCAGTGATATCAGAGGCAGGTTGATAAAGTCTTGATGAGAAAGGAGAGAAGTTGTGCTGAAAATGTTTCCTGATGGCGTCCTGAGGAGAAATGAGCCCAGAGAACAGAGCTGCTGGTTGCTTCCTGCTGCAGGAACTGCTCAGACTGGTCTGGCTGAGTGGGAGTCAGAGGAAAGTTCACCTGCTGACGTCTGAAGACATGAAGCCTTCTCATGACTCCCAGTGTGAACACAAACACTCTGCTGCTGTTTAAATGGCTTCATTGTTGTTCTGCTGATCCAGGTTCTGTTCAGCTCTGATGGAACCACAACCTGCTTTAACTGGGAACCAACTGGACTCTTCATTGCTGGAGATTTGTCTCCCTCTGCAGGTGAAAAGATAAACTGCATGATGTCTGATTATTAAACCCATTTGCTGCGTTTTTAAATGATCCAAACATGTCAGTGATGGTAAAAAGTGAGCAGAACCACAGTCAGTTCTAAGCTTTCATTTATCAGGACATGAATAAAAGATCATCTGTTCCTCAGCAGCTCTTAAAATGAGGGAAATACAACAGCAGCACAGATTCCATTGGGTCATTATTTAGTGAACAGAACCAGAAGCAGAACCCTGAAGCAGTGAGTGAAAAACTAAGTCCATCCTTTCTGCTTCCACAGCAGGTCAGAGGCTCAGTAGCTGCAAGGAGCTGCTGATCACATGACAATCTGCACTTTAACCATTTTTAGCCCTTTAACACTAAACAACAATTAGTTGATGCTTTGCTGGAATTATGGCATCAAGACAGAAACAGAAAAACAAGATAAAAACCAAGAATCCACTAAAAACACAAACTAACACCAAATAATGATAAAAATCCATCAAAGTAACAAAGTAAACTGTAGTCCTTAATATCAGCACACTGCTGCTGCTAAAATGAGCCGTTGTTCTAATGCAGATTATTACTAGAGCTCCTAGAGAATTATTTCTCCTTATTTTAGTGCTGCTGAGCAGAGTGTCGACAGTCTCTGGTTAAAATCAGCATCAGCTGAGGATGTTCTGAAGATCCAGGTTGAAACCCTGATTTCATTTCAAACCATCAAAGTGAATTTAAAGTCAGAGTCAGAGAAAAGAGCAGAGAGGAGGCAGCTTGGTCCAAACTCCTTCTTTCCACCTGCAGCTGTTTTCCAGCTGTTCTCCACAGGTGGAGGCTGGATGTTTGGGAGGAGAGAAGCGGCACATTAAAGCTCCAGATGTTCACAGCTGGATTCTTCCCACAGCAGCTGGAACAATTGCACAGATGAAATGATTGAGTCCTGAAAAATGGGATGTTTGGATGTGATCAGGTCTGCAGATGCCACTGACTGGGATTTGTGAAGAAAATGTCTCTCAGAGCTGTGAAGAGCTGTGCTTCTTTAGAGGGAAAGCTCTGAAATCTTCACTCCTCCCATCCAGTGGTGTTCAGGTGGGCTCAATGGAGCGCACCCAGCAGGACTTGATCTGAATCAACTCCATTTGATTTCTAAGCACAAAGAAAAAGCCTCTAACAGTTCTGTGTGTATTGATGGAAAATGGCTTTTAGTAAAAAGCTCCAAGTGTGGATCAGATTTCTGAGCTTCAGCAGCAACCAGAACTGTTGCTTAAAGCTGAAGTTAGAAGTCAGAGAAAAGCTGCAAAAGAAAATCAAAGCAGCGACTCAGACGTTCTTTCCTTCCATGAAGCTCATTGATTGTTGGCAACACATCACACACAGCACAGTAGAAACATGAAGCTTCTGCTTTTAAAAGCAACTCATGGCTTTCATCTTTTCAGCTTTTAGTGCAACACAAACATCTGGACTAAAACTGATGTGAGAGCAGCTTCTGGTTCCTGAACAACGGCTCTGGAACGTTGATTTCTGCACTTTTCCAGCATCTGGAACATTCCAGCTCCACAGTTCACATGTTAGCTTGCTGTCAATGTTGCTAGTAAACCTTTAGGACGTGTTCAGTGGACAATTTGGATTCAGCTTGACAGGAGAACACCTCCAGATGTTACTCAACACATTTCATTAAGATATGATGTGGAATTTCACATTTAAAGCTCATCAACATGTGACTTTACAATTCTATTGATCAAAACTGCTGAGGTTTACATTGCCACACTATGTACATACTAATTACACAGAAAATAAAACAAGGTCCAGAAAAAGCTGAACTAGAAACAGGTAAGTATAAAATGTTGAAATGATGAAGAACATTTCCATAGTTTGCTGCCACAGAACTTTGGTTCCAACAACACAATAGACGGTTCCAGCTGGATTCCCTCAGAGCTTTCAGGACATCTTCTTGTCAGCCTAGGCACGGCTCATGGAACCATCTGCCACACGTGTCCCTGGATCTGCACAACAACTTACACAATATACACATTAGGGGACAAGGAGGTGGCTTTTGCTGGCTTCATACTATCTTTTCATCGTCACATTTGGTTATTGAACAACTACAGAACGGGTCAAGCTATGTTCCAGAAAATGAGTTTTTATCAAATCAATAAATGATTAAAATCTGGGAGTCAGCCCCAGGTAAGATGGCCGCCACATCAGCTCAGCTACTGGGAAGCTTAATGAAATGAACTCAAAGAATTTCACATGTATTGTTTTCTAGATTTCTGTGGAGGTAAATGTTCTTCATCCAAACACTGACTTCTACAGCCAATCACTTTACTACCTTTGGAACACAGAGAAATGACTTTTAAAAGTCACAGCTGCTTCTTTGATGAAGTTATCTCAGTAATATGTTCATAGCAAACTCTCCTGAAGTAATCCCTGGGGATTTTCCCTCACCACATCATCATTATCATCATTATCTTTTTTACAGTGTATTCTAAATACTGATATATCTATAACAATGGCACATAAAACATGTGAACACAAATCGCTTCATTTCACATATTCCACTAAAACAGTACATCCAATAACATCCAATTAAAGGTAATATAATTATTTTTTCATTTTAAAACCCTTGATGATCTGCTTTCCCTCAATGACTGTTATACCTGTATTTTTACTTTATGCTCTAAAACTAAGTCAGTTCACAGATTCACAACGTTCTGAATAAGCATTGTTACTGAGGTACAGGTATACAAATGACTAAATAATTACAAATGCTAATGCGAGTGAGCAATCAGGCCTTCATCTGACTTAGTAGCTGACTAAGCTGGCATTTAGTTACCTGCAGACAATCTGAAAGCCGTCTACTGTTTTCATGTTGCAGATCCTGCTGAGGATTAGCTGAATATAGCATGATCACACGTCCATTATGACACCATGAAATGCTCCACATGCTGAGGATTCAGTTACTAAACGGCAGAAAATCAGCAGCAAACAATACATTTACTCAGCCAGTTTGTAACTGGAGGCTCTGGCTGCTTTTACCATAGAACACAAGGAGCAGTTGTTCCATGAATCAAAGTCTACAATGGCAGAAAATAGGTAACATCACCTTTATGGTTCCATGTGTTCCATCCACTAAGATCAGCTCCATGTTCAGAGGTCACACTACCACATCTTCATAGAAAACAAGCTTCCATCCTTTTCTTTTGCTGCTATGTGTTAAACTACAGGATCATTGTTATCTGTCAACATCCAGATCATATTTATAATGAAGCAATGCAGTTTGCAGACAATCCCAATGAAGTGTGACAGAGTTTGTGAAAACCAAATGATCTGCTGAAGCTAGATGTGGCCAGCAAGGCAACAGGGATGCAGCTACGCTGTTTTTCTCTGCCCACATCATCCAACCTATTGCTGGGACATTTACAGTAAAGCTTAACACTTCAGGGCCAACCTAAAAACCTGCCTTTGTTACACATGCAGAGAATCTTTATTACTACATAGAGACCAACATTTTAAGCTCTGCTCATTTTGAAGAAGATTCTTGACATTCTTTGGAAGAGTTAAATGTGATAGTGATGTGTGTTTGAAATGTGAAATAAATGCAGTTTATGTAAATAGTAAATGGTTTCATATTTACGAAGGTGTGCTGTGAATCCTTGAATAAATAGCTTTTTACCTCTTGGTGCACCTTTTAAATTCTTTTTTGTCTGGGCCATCTTTTCAACTACCTTAGTGATTTCAACCAGATGTTGACAGTGAACACCTCATGCGTATACGGAGCTCTAGAATGATTCCAGTTGCTTTATGTCGTTGCCGTTGGTCTCTCTAGTTGCCCTTTTGTCTTCTAATGCTCCAGTTTAGTTCAACTCTGGCTAGATTTCACCGTGTTAACTCCAAACTTGTTGCAGTCCGCCCTCATCATTCTTCCTTCAGCCAAGATGCGGCTGACACTCATGTTTGTGTGGAAGCAGAATAATAATCAAATAATAAGAAGAAGCTGCTGCATATGTCTCTATGCCTGCATCCAAAGCCTTGAGTGAAGGCGTATCATGAAGGGGAGAAGTTGCCAGGTTCCATATTTCATAAACTGTTTCTGTTGGGACTCAACTGGATGGCGTAATGCCCGAAGCTTCTGACCACAGATGTGCTTAATGCCACAATTTCTGCCATGCAGTGAGAGGCGTTTTAGTACCAAATGTTTCCCTCCTACATGCACTCTGGACTGGAAACACTGAGAGCTACTTTTTAGGATCTGATTCAATGTGACTTTGTAAAGAGCCTTGAGATGACGTGTTGTGAACTGGCGCTATAGAAATAAAATCTAATTGAAGTGAAAACATTTTAGTGTGGTTATTGTGGAGCATTACCTGATCACTGCTTGTTCCACAGACTAAAAAACATTCTTTGGGGATTTAACAGGACATGAAGTTTCTTTTTCTTTGTCTCTATGTAACTATAAATGTCATCAAATAGTCGGCTTTTATCACTTCCATGCGTTTCATATTCCACATGACATAAATGTCTTAATGTGGGCGTGGCCAGCAGATTTTGTAGCATCTCCCTAAACAGAGCTTAGACACTGAAACAAGGTTTACCACTTTGCAATATACTCTAGTTGCATATTCTATATATTAGCTCTACATGGCAATATTTAGCCCTAAAATCCCTGCCTGGTCCTACCTGATGCCGTCAGTATTTGTTCACCCAGAGCAACTCTTTCCTTTTCCATGTTCTTTTTGATGTAGAAAAGCTGATGGCTGGAATATTTGGAAAAGCTTTCCTCACTTCCCTTGTGATCTAAAAAAAAGGCAGAATATTAATTTTGTATTATTTGTAATATTCAATAGTTTGTTTCTGTTGTAGTTCCATATTTCTGCCAGCAGGGAGCGTATTCACAACTACAAGCTCTACGCGCTTCTTCTTTTGTCTTTTTTCTCTTTGCGCTGATGCCGTTACTGCAGTTTAGAGAGAGTTAGAACAGGAGGCGTCAATATAACTAGTTACTAAGTAAATACTGATTAAAACTGTGTTATATCTTGAGTTATTGATCCTAGGAGATTATCTGCACCTGCCAGGAGGGTTTTTGGTTGCGGGACATCACCGTGTTGTTGTGTTTTGTCGAGTGAAAACTGCGGTGAGTAATGATGATTAGCGCTTAGCATAGCATGCTAACTACTGCTGATTCTGGCTTATTGCTCACTGGTTTCATGGAGAAAGTATCTTTGTTATATTGTTATGCTTGGAGACGATGTTTAAAACCAGATGGAGACAGATGAAGGTATATGAGTGAATTTAGGATGTAAAAAAAAAATTATTTTGTGTAAATTATCTGTGTTAATTGAGCTATTGCTGCATGTGATTTGTACTATTACTATATGCCAACTAATGCTATATAGTTAAGCGAGCAGGTTTTATGAGCTAAAACAAGCAACAGTGTGCTTTTGAGTTATTGAGAGACAGTAATTTAATGAATGATTAACAAACATGATTGAAATGTGATTTAAAATAATTCATATACACCATTTTGTTCAGGGGGGGGGGGCTTAAAACTTTTAAAATGTCAAATGCCGTATACTTTTATGTTATGTTCTATTTTAGCATTTTATTTATTTAAATATATGTATATAACATTTTTAAATATATAAATAACAATACAAAAACATATATTTACACACACACACATATATATATATATATATATACATATGAATAACATGTAAAATATTTCAGCACCTAATTTCCTAGTAGTTGATAGTGTTAGTACATCCACTGACTGTAGAATTACCTGTGAAACGTTTTCCCACAGCCAGAAAACTGCTTGTTGTTGCAACCAAATCCTGTGGGATTCTGTGAGAGTAGGGAGTAGCAAGATGGCGGCCAGTGACTTCAGTTTTTAGGGCCAATCATCAATCCAGTGTATAATAGAGCTCAGTGAGCACCGAGCAGTTGTGGGCTGATTACTATCTTTCACGTTGTGTTTCAGACGAGATTTGTTCGTAAGTATTGGTTAATTGGGAAAACAATAATTGTCTTTTTGCCTTATTTAACTGAGGTGTAAATTATTGTACGCTAAAGTTATGAAAGTGTTTTTATTTTAGCTTGCAGCAGGAGTGACTGATTTGTAATGTTTGTTGCTAATCCAAAGCCTGGTATGTTACAGTTTACGATGGCTAAAGCGATGGCAGAGGTCAGCGGTCACTCTTCAATAAACTAAAGAGAGAAAGAAGTTTGGTTATTGGAGCGTCGTTATCTGGCTGTCTAGCTGCTGAAAAAAATAAATAAGTCAGGAAAACTCAGGGCGAGGACAGCACAGCTGCTTTAACTGTTTTTTTCTCCACTCTTGGGCCGTTTCTCAAGAAATGCTCTTGAGCATTTCTTTAACGTTCTAAACTATTTATACACTACACCATCATATCTTATTGAAAACGTTTTTTATTTAAATTAATTTCTAAAAAGTATAAAAAATATCTAAAATAATTACAGAACTGTGGGTATAAAACCAGCAATAGCGTGAATTTCTTTTTTGGGGAGTTGTTATTGTTGTAGTTGCAGAGGCGATTGAATCTTCTTTAAAAATCAGCACTTTGTAGAAGCAAAATGAGCGATACGAGCAATATTGCTGTTGCTTCGGTCGTTGGTCAGCTTTGCCAGCAGGCTGAAGAGGAGGTGATGCAGTTGAGGAGGAAAATCCGAGCAAGGAGAAGATTGATGCAGCAGAGGAGGCTCAGAAGGCAGGCTTTGCTTGCCCATCTATTGCCAACTGGTAGGCATTTTAAGATTGTCAGCCTATTTCCTACTTTTATCTTAAAAAAAACCCATTGATGATGATATTAAAAACGTGATCAGGTTGAAATTGTGACTATTTTCCCTATATTAATAAAAATGAAGACCCAGTTTTAACATTAATAACAGTAGGGTTAAGCTACTTTATTGCACCTCCTGACCTTCACAGCATTGATCATTAAGAAAGGAAAAAAAAAACATTTTTATGTCTGTCCACCTTTACAGTGATTAATCTATAAATTGTGTGCAGTTAGTTCAGCCCATTTTTTCAGTGAAATGGTAAAAATATCAGAGAAGGGAAGCCATTTGTTACATTTACTATACATTTTACCTTTTCTTTCTTGAGAACTATAATAATCTGCATGTTAAACAAGTATAGTTTTATGCATAGAAAAGGTGACAAAAAACAATGATGGTAACATTTGGCATTTTTTATTTTCAGGAAGAAACAGAAACAAAATATGTGAGGATAAACACCTCTGTGCCAATCCTCCAAATATTTTTTAATGAAGGGGACCTGAAACCAGCCTTCTAGCTGCTGCCCATCAGAAGGTCCATGGATGGCCACAGGAGATAGAGGTGCTGCTGACCCTCTACTGGCTGGCCTGTGGTGCATCCTATAGGGAAACAGCTTGTCAGTAAGATCTCTTACCTTCTTGTCCTTAAATAGAGCCAGCAATGACACACAATTGATACATAGATTATATAAATTGGATAGAAGATTAAGACATATCAGCATATTACCTAAATTACAAGTTAATTTTATATTTGGTACAGGTCAAGTGTAGGAATGCTACAACAGACACCACGCCAAGGCTGATAAACATCATTGAGCGTGTCTTTGGTGGTCTGAAGACACGGTGGCGTTCCATCTTCTTAAGGGTGCTGGAGGTCTGCCCGACGTTTGCCCCAAAAGTAATCGCCCTCTGCTGCATCCTCCACAAAATTAGTATAGAGGCAGGGGACCTTGACGTGGAGGACGAGACGGTTGACCCAGAGGAGGATGGCCATCCCGCGGCTGAAGACAGGGAGCTGCTGCAGCTGGCTGCATGTTTAAGTGAACATGACTACACCTGACCTAATGTAGATCAGTTCTAGTCATGTTCACATGCTGCTTCATTTCTTTTTTTTTACCACCTGGAAAAATACATAAAATAATGCGTAAATTAATTTCCATTCCAACTATTTTCAATTGTAAGTTTATAGGCATTGTCTGTTTGTATAAGATCTTAATAGGAGTTATTTCTTTGTTTTAAACCATGTCAGTAACTGTTAATAATTTGTTGAATATATTACACCTTCATTCTGTTCCAAAGATAAAACATTTGTATAAAATAAGTGTCTGTTTTTTCATATACTATTATTACTATTATTTTCTTTCCCTCTTTCTCCTCTCAATTATTCGTGTCCTGACTCAGAAGAAACTCACTTAGATAGGAAAAACATTTATAGAATGTATTCATTTATTTATTTTATATGCTGCTTCCGTCCTAGGGAGACATTTACAATTTATTCCAGCAAGTATTGAGTTAATAAAGCAACACATGTCAGTCAGATAAACACAAAACAAATAAATCATAACCAGCGGTATTGTGCACACTACTTTTTTTAAATTACGCACTAACTCTGTAAACAGGCCACATAGGGAAGCTTAAAAGTATAATGTTCTCGCCTCAAACGATCTGAAAACGTACTTTTGAACAACAACAGCAGCAGAAAAGGGAATTTTTCAACTTACCGCTGTGAGCTCTGTTTGCGCTGTCTCAAATCAAGCTGCGGCCGCGGTGCATTCTGGGCAAGCGGTCAGTCTGAAGAACGCACAAGTCTGCTCTGATGCATGCTCGATAAAGAGGGCGGGCGAGAACAACATCCGGGGAATTCGGCGCGTTCTCGATTTGGCGTTCTCGGGTTTGGAACAGTGCTCGGGCTGAGGCTGATGACGTGTCACGAGCACACAAGCACACGAGAACGCTCAAGAACGCATATTGAGAAACGGCCTATGTCTGTGAATGGGACGGTCTAGCCTTTGGAGCACTTCCTGGTTGCGACACGACG